>NW_017191201.1:0-21671 GCF_001704415.2 Capra hircus
GATCCTTTCCCTGCCGCTCGTCCGGAAAGAATTCCCGGCGTTCCCGTCGCCAATCTCAAGGGAGGAGGCGCTCTCCACAGAAAGGCTTGTGGAAGGAACTCCAGCCGTTTAGATTGCCACCATTCCCAGAGGCCACCTTGAATGTCTCCCGTCCATTCCGGCTGTTTTCCTGCCCACTGCCCTCGGACTTTCAAGCCCCGGAGGATGACTCACAGCCACGCGCTGCGCACGCTGGGAGAGCCTTGGGGAAAGCCTCGAGTGGCGAAAGCCTCGTGGCGAAAGCCCTCTAGGGAAAAGCCCCTGATCTCTTGATCTCGCGAGGGGAAGGGAGACAGACACTTGCCTGCTACAAGCTCGGGATGGAAAAGCCGCCACGTGCATTGCCACCACTCGCCAGAGCGCTCACTGAACGTCCCCTGGGAGACTCCTTTAGAAGTACCTTCGTGCAAGATCCATGTCAGCATGTGAGAGGAATCCTGCCAGCGTTCGGCTCACCTACTGTCCCACACTAAGGTTCTTAGCCCCGAGCACGACGGGAGAGGAATCCCGAGCAGGCCCCGAGACTCGCATTGGACTGGCCTTCCTGGGCCACAGAAGAGCGCGGTCCCTGACGTCCCGTCGTAAGTCAGAGAGCAACCTGCGCCAACTCGAGAAAAATTCAGGCAGGTCTCCCTCAAGCGATCCTCAGCGATGAGCGCCCATTCCGCTGAGGCGTTCTTCGAGCCTAATCCACACCTAACATCTGGAACTTCAAAGGGCGTCCTTCACACTCTTGTCTGAACTCAAGAAGTTCCCGACATACCCGGCTCCACTCGCATTAGGAAGCACGAGAGTCCCCCCCATTCCATGAGGAGCCCCGTTTTCCAGCCTCCTAGCTCAGAGGCATGGGATCCTTTTCCCTGCGTGCTGGGAAAGAAATTCCCGCTTCCGTCTCATATCAGAGGAGCGAGGCGCTCTCCCAGCGGAAGGCGACGAGGAAACTCCAGGGTCGTTGCCACCATTCCCAGAGTCCCCCAGATGATTCTCAGCTCCATTCCAGGGAATACGTTGTTTCCCTGCACTGACCTCGACTTGTCGAAGCGAGGATCGACTAACACCACGGTGGCAGTGGGACCAGCCCTGTGGAAAAAAATAAAAAGCAAATGCATCGCTGGGAACGCCACTCGAAAGCCTCGTGGGGAAAGCCTCGAGGGAAAGCACAGATCCCTTGATCACAGCGAAAGGCGGCACACTGCTGCCTACACCTCAGCGAGGAAAGCGCCGGCATGCCCCCTACGGCACGACGGGACTTGACGCCGCTGGACGAGGACTCCAGAAGCCTAGCCAAGAATCCATGTCAGCACGGAGAGGAATGCTCAGGTTCCGGCACCGATTCCACACTAATCGTCTTAGGCCCCAGCATCGACGCGGCAGAGGAATCCCGAGAGGCCCGAGGCCAACTCGGCATCGGCGGACTGCCTTCCTGAGGCCACCAGGAGGCGGTCCCTGAGCTCCCCGTGCGTAAGTCGAGAGCCACCTGGTGCCAAACTCGGAGAAAAATCACGAGAGGTTCTCCCGCCAGGCCCGAGATGAGCGCCATTTCGCTGAGGCGTCTCGAGGGCTAATCACACCTAAACCTCTGCGAACTTCCAAAGGGTCCTTCACAACAACTTGCTGCAAACTAAGGAAGTCCCGATCATACTCTCCTCCACTCGACGAGGAAGCACGCAGAATCCTCGCCACATGCCAGAGGAGCTCGCGTTCCGCTGCCTAGCACTCGAGATGAGGAGGATCCCTTTCACTGGCCGTGGTCGGGAAAGATCATCTCCGGCCGTTCCGTCGCATCTAAGCCCAGGAGGCTCTCTCCACAGAAGGTCGAGAGGAACTCCAGGGTCGCTGCCACCATTACCCTGAGTCCCCCAGATTCCTCAGCTCCAGTCCAGGCGAAACCTTGTTTCCCTGCACTGCGCCTCGACTCTTTCAAGGCGAGGAGGGGGGCGGATTCCCTCCCACACCCAACGGGGCACGTCGGACAGCCCTGTGGGAAAGCCTCGTGGAGAAAGCCTTGACAGACCCAGGAAAGCCACGATCCCTTATGCCATGACGCGAAGACAAGCGTGACACTGCTGCGTATTATCGCGGAGGAAAGCGCAGCGGGCTGTCATGCCCACTCGAGACGAGGACTGACTTCCCTGGGGCAAGACTCCAGCCAAGTACACGAGTATTCCAGTCAGCACTGGCAGAGGCAATGCCTGCAGGTTCCGGCACTGACTCCACACCAACCGTTCTGCGACCGGCATCACAGGGCGAGTCGAATTCCCGAGAGTGCCCGCGAGCAACTTGCATGAGGGACTGGCCTTTCCTGAAGCCACCAGCAGCGGGACTCTGAGGTCCCCATCGTAGTCGAGGCACCTGCGCAACTCGAGCAAAATCCAGGAGGTTCCCCTCCAGGGAGATTGAGGCCCATTTCGGCCGCAGGCGTCTCCGAGGCCTAATCACATCTAACAATTGGCAACGTCCAAAGGCGTCTCTTCACACCCTTTGCTGCAACTTCATAGAAGTTCCCCGACATACCCCGTCTCCACTCGTGAGAAAGCACGGAGAGTCCCCAGCCCACATCCAGAGGCGAGCCCCGTTTCCGCCCTCCTGCTCGGGAGGCAGGGATCCTTTCCCTGCGTCGTCGGCGAAAGAATTCCCGGACGTTCCCGTCGGCATACTCAAAGGAGGCCTGTCTCCACAGAAAGGGCGAGCAGGAACTTCCAGGGTCGTGCCAACATTCCACAGTAGTCCCCCTAGATGTCTCAGTCCATTCCAGGGAAACGTGTTTTCGCCTGCACTTGCCTCGACATTTCAAGCCGAGGATCGACTCATCACACACGGTGGCACGTGGATGCAGCCCTTTGGGAAAGCCATCGTGGCCCGGGAAAACCTCTGCGAAAGGCTCGATGGGAAGGCACAGATCCCTTGGATCCGACCGAAGCGGCAAGGCTAAGCGACCCTGCGCTCAGCTCGAGGCGAAAAGCGCAGGTGCATGCCCCCCACTCAGGATGAGGACTGACTCCCTGGAGAGAGGGCTCCAGGAAGTACCCCTAAGATCATGTCCAGCACTGGAGAGGAATCCTCAACGTTTCCGGCATCCAGACTCCACACAAGGTCTTAGGCCCCGGCATCTGACGGGAGAGGCAATCCCGAGTAGGCCCGAGCAACTGCGATGGGGACTGGCCTTTCTGAGGCACCAGAGCGAGCGGTACGCTTTGAGGTCCCCTCGTAAGATCGAGAGCACACTGCCAAAACCAAGAACAATCCAGCGAGGTTCTCCCCTCCACGGCGAGATGAGCCAAATTTCCACGCTGAGTCGCTCTCGAGGCTAACACATCGTAACAACCTGGAACTTACCAAAGGGTCCTTCACACCCTGCTGCAAACTCAAGGAAGTTCCCCGACATTACTCGTCTCCACTCGAGAGGAAGCACGAGCAGTCTCGCCCACATCCAGAGGAGCCCTGTTTCCCCCTCCCTAAGCCTGAGAGGATGCGCGTCCTTTCCTCTTGCGCCTGTCGGGCACAAGATAATTCCACGGCGTCTTCCCGTCGCATCCTCTAAGCAGGAGGCGCTCTCCACAGGAAAGGCGAGAGGAACTCCAGGGTCGTGCAACCATTCGAGTCCCCCAGATGTCTCAGTCCATTCCAGGGAAACCTTTTCACTGCACTGCTCGACTTCAAAGCGAGCGATCGACTCACACCACGCGTGGGCACGTCGGGACAGCCCTGTGGAGAAAGCTCGTAAGCGCTCGCGAAAGCCTCGAGGAACGAAGCCACAGATCCCTTGATCACAGCGAAGGAAGCCGCGTCACTGCTCAGCTACAGCTCGCCGAGCGAAAGCGGCACGTGCATGCCCCCACCACACGAGATGAGGCTGACTCCCCTGGGGAGGCTCCAGGAATACCCCAAGTCCATGTCCAGCACTGGAGAGGAATCCTCAGTCGTCCGGCACCGCACTCCACACAAGATCTTAGCGGCCCCGGCATCGACTTGGGAGAGGAATCCGAGAGGGCCGAGCAACTCGGATGCGCGGACTGGCCTTTCCTGAGAGCCAAGCAGAGGCCGTCCATGAGGTCCCCGTCGGTAGGATCCGAGAGCAACCGCCGCAACCGAAACAAAATCCAGGAGCGTTCTCCCCTCCAGCGCGAGATGAGCGAACATTTCACCTGAGCGTCTCGGGCCCTTAATTACACCTAACCCCTGGAACTTCCAAAGGGTCCTTCACACCTTGCTGAAACTTGAAAAAATAGTTCCCTGACATACCCGCGCCACTCGGCAGAGGCAAGCATGAGAGTCCCGCCCACATCCAGAGGAGCCCCGTTTCCCATCTCCTAGCTCGAGAGGGAGTGAAAGTGCATCCTTTCCCTGCGTACCGCGTCGGGGAAAGAAACTTCCGGGCGTTCCCGTCGCCATTATCTCAAGAGGAGGCGCTCTCCACAGGAAAGGCGAGAGGAACTCCAGCGTCGTGCCACCATTCCCAGAGTCCCCCAGATGTCTCAGTCCATTCCGGAAACCTGTTTTCCCTGCACTGCCTCGACTTTCAAGCCGAGGATCGACTCACACCACGGTGCGCACGTGGGAAGCCTTGTGGGAAAGCCTCGTGGGAAAGCCTCGTGGGAAAGCCTCGAGGGAAAGCCACAGATCCCTTGATCCGCGAAGGGAAGGGTGACACTGCTGCTACAGCTCGGGAGGAAAGCGCACGTGCATGCCCCCACTCGAGACGAGGACTGACTCCCCTGGGAGACTCCAGAAGTACCCCAAGATCCATGTCAGCACTGAGAGGAATCCCAGGTTCCGGCACACGACTCCACACAAGGTCTTAGGCCCAGCATCGACGGGAGAGGAATCCCGAGAGGCCCCGAGCAACTCGCATGGGACTGGCCTTTCCTGAGGCCACCAGAGCGGGTCCCTGAGGTCCCCGTCGTAAGTCGAGAGCACCTGCCGCAACTCGAGAAAATCCAGGAGGTTCTCCCCTCCAGGCGAGATGAGGCCCATTTCCGCTGAGGCGTCTCGAGGCTAATCACACCTAACCTCTGGAAATTCCAAAGGGTCCTTCACACTCTTGCTGCAACTCAAGAAGTTCCCCGACATACCCGGCTCCACTCGAGAGGAAGCACGAGAGTCCCGCCCACATCCAGAGGAGCCCCCGTTTCAGCCTCCTAGCTCTAGAGGAGGGATCCTTTCCCTGCGTGTTTGGGAAAGAATTCCCGGCTTTCCCGTCTCATATCAAGAGAGGCGCTCTCCACAGGAAAGGCGAGAGGAACTCCAGGGTCGTGCCACCATTCCCAGAGTCCCCCAGATGTCTCAGTCCATTCCAGGGAAACCTGTTTTCCCTGCACTGCCCTCGACTTTCAAGCCGAGGATCGACTCACACCACGGTGGCACGTGGGACAGCCCTGTGGGAAAGCCTCGTGGGAAAGCCTCGTGGGAAAGCCTCGAGGGAAAGCCACAGATCCCTTGATCCACGCGAAGGGAAGCGGCAACACTTCTGCTACAACACGGGAGGAAAGCTGCACGTGCATGCCCCTACTCGACACGAGGACTGACGCCCCTGGCGAGACTCCAGAAGTAGCCCAAAATCAATGTCAGCACTGGAGAGGAATCCTCAGGTTTCGGCACTGACTCCACACAAGGTCTTAGGCCCCAGCATCGAAGGGAGAGGAATCCCGAGAGGTCCCGAGCAACTCGCATGGGGACTGTCCTTTCCTGAGGCCACCAGAGCGGGTCCCTGAAGTCCCCGTCGTAAGTCGAGAGCACCTGCTGCCAACTCGGAGAAAATACAGGAGGTTCTCCCCGCCAGGCGAGATGAGGCCATTTCGCTGAGGGCGTCTCGAGGCTAATCACACCTAACCTCTGGAACTTCCAAAGGGTCCTTCACACTTTTGCTGCAACTTAAGAAGTTCCCCGACATATCCGGCTCCACTCGAGAGGAAGCACGAGAACCCGCCCACATGCCAGAGGAGCCCCGTTTCCGTCTCCTAGCTCGAGAGGAGGGATCCTTTCACTGCGTGGTCGGGGAAAGAATTCCCGGCGTTCCCGTCGCATCTCAAGAGGAGGCGCTCTCCACAGGAAAGTCAAGAGGAACTCCAGGGTCGTGCCACCATACCCAGAGTCCCCCAGATATCTCAGTCCATTCCAGGGAAACCTGTTTCCCCTGCACTGCCTCGACTTTCAAGCCGAGGATCGACTCACACCACGGTGGCACGTGGGACATCCCTGTGGGAAAGCCTCGTGGGAAAGCCTCGTTGGAAAGCCTCGAGGGAAAGCCCCTGATCCCTTGATCCACGCGAAGGGAAGCGTGACACTGCTGCTACAGCTCGGGAGGAAAGCGCCCGGTTCATGCCCCACTCGAGACGAGGACTGACTTCCCTGGGAAGACTCCAGAAGTACCCCGAGATCCATGTCGGCAATGGAGAGGAATCCTCAGGTTCGGCACTGACTCCACACAAGGTCTTAGGACCCAGCATCAAGGGGAGCGAATCCCGAGAGCCCGGGAGCAACTCGCATGGGGACTGGCCTTTCCTGAGGCACCAGAGCGGGACTCTGAGGTCCCCGTCGTAAGTCGAGAGCAACCTGCTGCAACTCGAGAAAATCCAGGAGGTTCTCCCCTCCAGGCGAGATGAGGCCCATTTGTGCTGAGGCGTCTCGAGGCTAATCACATCTAACATCTGGAACTTCCAAAGGGTCCTTCACACCCTTGCTGCAACTCAAATAGTTCCCCGACATACCCGGCTCCACTCGAGAGGAAGCACGAGAGTCCCGCCACATCCAGAGGAGCCCCGTTTCCGCCTCCTAGCTCGAGAGGAGGGATCCTTTCCCTGCGTCGTGGGGAAAGAATTCCCGGCGTTCCCGTCGCATATCAAGAGGAGGCGCTCTCCACAGGAAAGGCGAGAGGAACTCCAGGGTCGTGCAACCATCCCAGAGTCCCCCAGATGTCTCAGTCCATTCCAGGGAAACCTGTTTTCCCTGCACTGCCTCGAATTTCAAGCCGAGGATCGACTCACACAACGGTGGCACGTGGGAGAGCCCTTGGGAAAGCCTCGTGGGAAAGCCTCGGAGGGGAAGGCCACAGATCCCTTGATCCACGCGAAGGGAAGCGCGACACTGCAGCTGCAGCTCATGGGAAAAGCGCAGGTGCATGCCCCACACGAGATGAGGCCTGACTCCCCTGGGGAGGCTCCGGAAGTACCCCAAGATCCATGTCAGCACTGGAGAGGAATCCTCAGGTTCCGGCACCGACTCCACACAAGGTCTTAGGCCCCGGCATCGATGGGAGAGGAATCCCGAGAGGCCCAGGAGCAACTCGGATGGGGACTGGCCTTTCCTGAGGCCACCAGAGAGGGTCAGTGAGGTCCCCGTCGTAAATCGAGAGCAACCGGCCACAACCCAAGAAAATCCAGGAGGTTCTCCCCTCCAGGCGAGATGAGGAATATTTCACCTGAGGCGTCTCGAGGCTAATCACATCTAACATCTGGAACTTCCAAAGGGTCCTTCACACCCTTGCTGCAACTCAAGAAGTTCCCCGACATACCCGTCTCCACTCGAGAGGAAGCACGAGAGTCCCGCCCACATCCAGAGGAGCCCCGTTTTCCGCCTCCTAGCTCGAGAGGAGGGATCCTTTCCCTGCGTAGTCGGGAAAGAATTCCCGGCAGTTCCCGTCGCATCTCAAGAGGAGGCGCTCTCCACAGGAAAGGCGAGAGGAACTCCAGGGTCGTGCACCATTCCCAGAGTCGCCCAGATGTCTCAGTCCATTCCAGGGAAACCTGTTTTCCTGCACTGCCTCGACTTTCAAGCCGAGGATCGGACTCACACCACGGTGGCACGTGGGACAGCCCTGTGGGAAAGCCTCGTGCGGAAAGCCTCGTGCGGAAAAGCCTCGAGGGAAAGCCACAGATCCTCTTGATCCACGCGAAGGGAGGCGGACACTGCTGCTACAGCTCGGGAGGAAAGCGGCAGGTGCATGCCCCCACTCGAGACGAGGACCTGACTCCCCTGGGGAGACTCCAGAAGTACCCCAAGATCCATGTCAGCACTGGAGAGGAATCCTCAGGTTTCGGGCACCTGACTCCACACAAGGTCTTAGGCCCCGGCATCGACGGGAGAGGAATCCCGAGAGGCCCGCGAGCAACTCGCATTGGGACTGGCCTTTCCTGAGGCCCACCGAGAGCGGTCCTGAGGTCCCCGTCGTAAAGTCGAGAGCACCTGGCCGCAACTCCGAGAAAATCCAGGAGGTTCGTCCCCTCCAGGCGAGATGAGGCCCATTTCCGCTGAGGCGTCTCGAGGCTAATCACACCTAACCTCTGGAACTTCCAAAGGGTCCTTCACACCTCTTGCTGCAAACTCAAGAAGTTCCCCGACATACCCGGCTCCACTCGAGAGGAAGCACTGAGAGTCCCGCCCACATCCAGAGGAGCCCCGTTTCCAGCTCCTAGCTCGAGAGGAGGTGATCCTTTCCCTGCGTGTTCGGGAAAGAATTCCCGGCGTTCCCGTCGCATCTCAAGAGGAGGCTCTCCACAGGAAAGGCGAGAGGAACTCCAGGGTCGTGCCACCATTCCCAGAGTCCCCCAGATGTCTCAGTCCATTCCATGGGAAACCTGTTTCCCTGCCACTGCCTCGACTTTCAAGCCGAGGATCGACTCACACCACGGTGGCACGTGGGACAGCCCTGTGGGAAAGCCTCGTGGGAAAGCCTCGTGGAAAGCCTCGAGGGAAAGCCACAGATCCCTGATCCACGCGAAGGGAAGCGGGACACTGCTGCTACAGCTCGGGAGGAAAGGCACGTGCATGACCCCTACTCGAGACGAGGACTGACTCCCCTGGGAGACTCCAGAAGTAGCTCCAAGATCCATGTCAGCACTGGAGAGGAATCCTCAGGTTTCCGGCACCGACTCCACACAAGATCTTAGGCCCCGGCATCGACGGGAGAGGAATCCCGAGAGGCCCCCGAGCAACTCGCATGGGGACTGGCCTTTCCTGAGGCCACCAGAGCGGGTCCCTGAGGTCCCCGTCGTAAAGTCGAGAGCACCTTGCCGCAACTCGAGAAAATCCAGGGAGGTTCTCCCTCGCAGGCGAGATGAGGCCATTTCCGCTGAGGCGTCTCGAGGCTAATCACACTAACCTCTGGAACTTCCAAAGGGTCCTTCACACCCTTTTGCTGCAACTCAAGAAGTTCCCCGACATATCCCGTCTCCACTCGAGGAGGAAGCACGAGAGTCCCGCCCACATGCAGAGGAGCCCCGTTTGCCGCTCCTAGCTCGAGAGGAGGGATCCTTTCCCTGCGTGGTCGGGAAAGAATTCCCGGCGTTCCCGTCGCATCTCAAGAGGAGGCGCTCTCCACAGGAAAGTCTAAGAGGAACTCCAGGGTCGTGCCACCATTCCCTAGAGTCGCCCCAGATGTCTCAGTCCATTCCATGGGAAACCTGTTTCCCTGCACTAGCCTCGACTTTCAAGCCGAGGATCGACTAACACCACGGTGGCACTGTAGGACAGCCCTGTGGGAAAGCCTCTTGGGAATGCCTCGTGTGAAAGCCTCGTGGAAAGCCTCGAGGGAAAGCACCAGATCCCTTGATCCACGCGAAGGGAAGCGTGACACTGCTGCTACAGCTCGGGAGGAAAGCGCACGTGCATGCCCCCACTCGAGACGAGGACTGACTCCCTGGGAAGACTCCAGAAGTACCCGAGATCCATGTCAGCAACTGGAGAGGAATCCTCAGGTTCCGGGCACCGACTCCACACAAGATCTTAGGCCCAGCATCGAGGGAGAGGAAATCCCGAGAGGCCCGCGAGGCAACTCGCATGGGGACTGGCCTTCACTGAGGCCACCAGAGCGGGATCTCTGAGGTCCCCGTCGTAAGTCGAGAGCACCTGCCGCAACTCGAGAAAATCCAGGAGGTTCTCCCCTCCAGGCGAGATTGAGCCCATTTCCGCTGAGGCGTCTCGAGGCTAATCACATCTAACATCTGGAACTTCCAAAGGGTCCTTCACACCCTTGCTGCAACTCAAGATAGTTCCCCGACATACCCGTCTCCACTCGAGAGAAAGCACGAGAGTCCCGCCCACATCCAGAGGAGCTCCGGTTTCCGCCTCCTAGCTCGAGAGGAGGGATCCTTTCCCTGCGTCGTCGGGAAAGAATTCCCGGACGTTCCCGTCGCATCTCAAGAGGAGGCGCTCTCCACAGGAAAGGCGAGAGGAACTCCAGGTCGTGCCACCATTCCCAGAGTCCCCCAGATGTCTCAGTCCATTCCAGGGAAACCTGTTTTCCCTGCACATGCCTCGACTTTCAAGCGAGGATCGACTCACACCAACGGTGGCACGTGGAGCAGCCCTTGGGAAAGCCACTCGTCTGGTGGAAAGCCTCGAGGTGAAAGCCACAGATCCCTTGATCCACGCGAAGGGAAGCGTGACACTGCTGCTGACAGCTATCGGAGGAAAGCGCAGTCGTGCATGCCCCCACTCGAGACGAGGACTGACTCCCACTGGGGAGACTCCAGAAGTACCCCAAGATCCATGTCAGCACTGGAGAGGAATGCTCAGGTTCCGGCACCGACTCCACACAAGATCTTAGGCCGCGCATCGACGGGAGAGGAATCCCGAGAGGCCCAGGAGCAACTCGCATGGGGACTGGCCTTTCCTGAGGCCACCAGAGCGGGTCCCTGAGGTCCCCGTCGTAAGTCGAGAGCACCTGCCGCAACTCGAGAAAATCCAGGAGGTTCTCCCCTCCAGGCGAGATGAGGCCATATTCACGCTGAGGCGTCTCGAGGCTAATCACATCCTAACCATCTGGAACTTCCAAAGGGTCCTTCACACCCTTGCTGCAACTCAAGAAGTTCCCTGACATACCCCGTCTCCACTCGAGAGGAAGGCACGAGAGTCCTGCCCACATCCAGAGGAGCCTCGTTTCCGCCTCCTAGCTCGAGAGGAGGGATCCTTTCCCTGCCGTGGTCGGGAAAGAATTCCCGGCGTTCCCGTCGCATCTCAAGAGGAGGCGCTCTCCACAGGAAAGGCGAGAGGAACTCCAGGGTCGTGCCAACCATTCCCAGAGTCCCCCAGATGTCTCAGTCCATTCCAGGGAAACCTGTTTTCCCTTGCACTGCCTCGACTTTTCAAGCCGAGGATCGACTCACACCACGGTGGCACGTGGACAGCCCTTTGGGAAAGCCTCGTGGGAAAGCCTCGTTCGGAAAGCTCGAGGGAAAGCCACAGATCCCTTGATCCACGCGAAGGGAAGCGCTGAACACCTGCTGCTACAAGCTCGGGAGGAATGCGCACGTGCATGCCCCCACTACGAGACGAGGACTGACTCCCCTGGGGAGACTCCAGAAAGTACCCCAAGATCCATGTCAGCACTGGAGAGGAATGCCTCAGGTTCCGGCACCGACTCCACACAAGGTCTTAGGCCCCGCATCGACAGGAGAGGAATCCCGAGAGGCCCCGGAGCAACTTGGATGGGGACTGGCCTTCCTGAGGCCACCAGAGCGCGTCCGTGAGGTCCCCGTCATATGTCGAGAGCAACCGGCCGCAACTCGAGAAAATCCAGGAGTTGTCCCTCCAGGCGAGATGAGGCCATTTCACGCTGAGGCGTCTCGAGGCTAATCACTCTAACCAATTGGAACTTCCAAAGGGTCCTTCACACCCTTGCTGAAACTCAAATAGTTCCCTGACATACCCGGTCTCCACTCGATTGGAAAGCATGAGAGTCCCGCCCACATCCAGAGGAGTCCCCGTTTCCGCTCTCCATAGCTCCGGAGGAGTGATCCTTTCCCTGCGTGGTCGGGAAAGAATCCCGACGTTCCCGTCGCATCTCAAGAGGAATGGCGCTCTCCACAGGAAAGGCGAGAGGAACTCCAGGGTCGTGCCACCATTCCCAGAGTCCCCCAGATGTCTCAGTCCATTCCGGGAAACCTTTTTCCCCTGCCACATGCCTCGACTTTCAAGCCGAGGATCGACTCAACACCACGGCAGTAGACAGCTTTGGAAAGCCTCGTGGGACAGCCTCGTGGTGGAAAGCCTCGTGGGAAGCCTCAGAGGAAAGCCACAGATCCCTGATCCACGCGAAGGGAAGCGTAACACTGCCTGCTAACAGCTCGGAGGAAAGCGGCACGTGCATGCCCCACTCCGAAGACGAGGACTGACTCCACTGGAGAGACTCCAGAAAGTACCCCAAGATCCATGTCAGCACTGGAGAGGAATCCTCAAGTTCCGCACCGACTCCACACAAGTCTTAGGCCCCGCATCGACGGGAGAGGAATCCGAGAGGCCCCGAGCAACTCGCATGGGGACTGGCCTTTCCTGAGGCCACCAGAGCGGGTCCCTGAGGTCCCCATCGTAAAGTCGAGAGCACCTGCCATAAAAATCGAGAAAAATTCCAGGAGGTTCTCCCTCTCCAGGCCGAGATGAGGGCCCATTTCCGCTGAGGTGTCTCCGAGGCTAAACACATCTAACACCTGGAACTTCCAAAGGGTCCTTCACACCCTTGCTGCAAATCAAGAAGTTCCCCGACATACCCGTCTCCACTCGAGAGGAAGCACGAGAGGTCCCGCCCACATCCAGAGGAAGCCCGTTTCCCCCTCCTAGCTCGAGAGGAGGGATCCTTTCCCTGCGTGGTCGGGAAAGAATTCCAGGCGTTATCCGTCGCATCTCAAAAGGAGGTGCTCTCCACAGGAAAGGCAGAGGACTCCAGGGTCGTGCCACCATTCCCGAGTCCCCCAGATGTCTCAGTCCATTCCAGGGAAACCTGTTTTCCCTGCACTGCCTCGACTTTCAAGCCGAGGATCGACTCACACCACGGTGGCACGTGGGACAGCCCTGTGGAAAAGCGGGAAAGCCTCGAGGGAAAGCCACAGATCCCTTGATCCACGCGAAGGGAAGCGCGTCACTGCTGCTACAGCTCGGGAGGAAAGCGCACGTGCATGCCCCCACTCGAGACGAGGACTGACTCCCCTGGGGAGACTCCAGAAGTACCCAAGATCCATGTCAGCACTGGAGAGGAATCCTCAGGTTCCGGCACCCACTCCACAAAAGATCTTAGGCCCGGCATCGACGGGAGAGGAATCCCGAGAGGCCCGCGAGCAACTCGCATGGGGACTGGCCTTTCCTGAGGCCAGCAGAGCGGGTCCCTGAGGTCCCCGTCGTAGTCGAGAGCACCTGCCGAAACTCGACAAAATCCAGGAGGTTCTCCCCTCCAGGCGAGATGAGGCCCATTTCCGCTGAGGCGTCTCGAGGCTAAACACATCTAACACCTGGAACTTCCAAAGGGTCCTTCACACCCTTGCTGCAACTCAAGAAGTTCCCCGACATACCCGTCTCCACTCGAGAGGAAGCACCAGAGTCCCGCCCACATCCAGAGGAGCCCCTTCCGCCTCATAGCTGGAGAGGAGGGATCCTTTCCCTGCGTGATCGGGAAAGAATTCCCGGCGTTCCCGTCGCATCTAAAGAGGAGGCACTCCCACAGGAAAGGCGAGAGGAACTCCAGGGTAGTGCCACCATTCCCAGTGTCCCCCAAATGTCTCAGTCCATGCCAGGGTAAGCTGTTTTCCCTGCACTGCCTCGACTTTCAAACCGAGGATCGACTCACACCACGGTGGCACGTGGAACAGCCCTGTGGGTAAGCCTCTGGGAAAGCCTCATGGGAAAGCCTCGAGGGAAAGTCGCTGATCCCATGATCCACGCGACGGGAAGCGTGACACTGCTGCTGCTACAGCTCGGGAGGAAAGAGCAGGTGCATGCCCCCACTCGAGACGAGGACTGACTCCCCTGGGGAGACTCCAGAAGTACCCCAATATCATATCAGCACTGGAGAGAGCAATCCTCAGGTTCCGGCACCGACTCCACACAGGGTCTTATGCCCCGGCATCGACCGGAGAGGAATCCCGAGAGGCCCCTGAGCAACTTGCATGGGGACTGGCCTTTCCTGAGGCCACCAGAGCGGGTCCCTGAGGTCCCCGTGGAAAGTCGAGAGCACCTGCCGCAACTCGAGAAAATCCAGGAGGTTCTCCCTCCAGGCCAGATGAGGCCCATTTCCGCTGAGGCGTCTCCAGGCTAATCACAACTAACCTCTGGAACTTCCAAAGGGTCCTTCACACCCTTGCTGCAACTCAAGAAGTTCCCCGACATACCCGTCTCCCCTCGAGAGGAAGCACGAGAGTCCCGCCCACATCCAGAGGAGCCCATTGCCGCCTCCTAGCTCGAGAGGAGGGATCCTTTCCCTGCGTGCTCGGGAAAGAATTCCAGGCGATCCCGTCGCATCTCAAGAGGAGGCACTCTCCACTAGAAAGGTTAGAGGAACTCCAGGGTCGTGCCACCATTCCCTGAGTCGCCCAGATGTATCAGTCCATTCCAGGGAAACCTGTTTTCCCTGCACAGCCTCGACTTTCAAGCCAAGGATCGACTAACACCACGGTGCCATGTAGGACAGCCCTGTGGGGAAAGCCTCTTGGGAATGCCTCGTGTGAAAGCCTCGTGGGAAAGCCTCGAGGGAAAGCCACAGATCCCTTGATCCACGCGAAGGGAAGCGTGACACTGCTGCTACAGCTCGGAGGAAAGCACACGTGCATGCCCCCACTCGAGACGAGGACTGACTCCGCTGGGGAGACTCCAGAAGTACCCGAGATCCATGTCAGCACTGGAGAGGAATCCTGAGGTTCCGGCACCCACTCCACACAAGATCTTAGGCCCCGGCATCGACGGGAGAGGAATCCCGAGAGGCCCGCGAGAACTCGCATGGGGACTGGCCGTTCCTGAGGCCACCAGAGCGGGTCCCTGAGGTCCCGTCGTAAGTCGAGAGCACCTGCCGCAACTCGAGAAAATCCAGGAGGTTCTCCCCTCAGGCGAGTTGAGGCCCATTTCCGCTGAGGCGTCTCGAGGCTAATCACATCTAACAATTGGAACTTCCAAAGGGTCCTTCACACCCTTTGCTGCAACTCAAGAAGTTCCCCGACATACCCGTCTCCACTCGATTGGAAACACGAGAGTCCCACCCACATCCAGAGGAGTACCGTTTCCGCCCCCATGCTCGAGAGGAGGGATCCTTTCCCTGCGTGGTCGGGAAAGAATTCCCGACGTTCCCGTCGCATCTCAAGAGGAGCGCTCTCCACAGGAAAGGCGAGAGGAACTCCAGGGTCGTGCCACCATTCCCAGAGTCCCCCAGATGTCTCAGTCCATTCCAGGGAAACGTGTTTTCCCTGCACAGCCTCGACTTTCAAGCCGAGGATCGACTAACACCACGGTGGCATGAAGGACAGCCCTGTGGGAAAGCCTCGTGGGAACGCCTCGTGAAAGCCTCGTGGGAAAGCCTCGAGGGAAAGCCACAGATCCCTTGATCCACGTGAAGGGAAGCGTGACACTGCTGCTACAGCTCGGGAGGAAAGCGCTCGTGCATGCCCCCACTCGAGACGAGGACTGACTCCACTGGAGAGACTCCAGAAGTACCCCAAGATCCATGTCAGCACTGGAGAGGAATGCTCAGGTTCCGGCACCGACTCCACACAAGATCTTAGGCCCCAGCATCGACGGGAGAGGAATCCCGAGGCCCCCGAGCAACTCGCATGGGGACTGGCCTTTCCTGAGGCCACCAGAGCGGGTCCCTGAGGTCCCCATCGTAAGTCGAGAGCACCTGCCCATAAATCGAGAAAATCCAGGAGGTTCTCCCCTCCAGGCGAGATGAGGCCCATTTCCGCTGAGGTGTCTCGAGGCTAAACACATCTAACACCTGGAACTTCCAAAGGGTCCTTCACACCCTTGCTGCAAATCAAGAAGTTCCCCGACATACTCGTCTCCACTCGAGAGGAAGCACGAGAGTCCCGCCCACATCCAGAGGAACCCCGTTTCCCCTCCTAGCTCGAGAGGAGGGTTCCTTTCCCTGCGTGGTCGGGAAAGAATTCCAGGCGTTTCCCGTCGCATCTCAAAAGGAGGTGCTCTCCACAGGAAAGGCAGAGGACTCCAGGGTCGTGCCACCATTCCGAGTCCCCCAGATGTCTCAGTCCATTCCAGGGAAACCTGTTTTCCCTGCACTGCCTCGACTTTCAAGCCGAGGATCGACTCACACCACGGTGGCACGTGGGACAGCCCTGTGGAAAAGCCTAGTGGGAAAGCCTCGAGGGAAAGCCACAGATCCCTTGATCCACGCGAAGGGAAGCGCGTCACTGCTGCTACAGCTCGGGAG
This sequence comes from Capra hircus, assembly GCF_001704415.2. NCBI lineage: Eukaryota > Metazoa > Chordata > Mammalia > Artiodactyla > Bovidae > Capra > Capra hircus. The sequence continues at coordinate 16,178 of NW_017191201.1, forward strand.
GAAAGCGCACGTGCATGCCCCCACTCGAGACGAGGACTGACTCCCCTGGGAGACTCCAGAAGTACCCAAGATCCATGTCAGCACTGGAGAGGAATCCTCAGGTTCCGGCACCCACTCCACAAAAGATCTTAGGCCCCGGCATCGACGGAGAGGAATCCGAGAGGCCCCGAGCAACTCGGATGGGGACTGGCCTTTCCTGAGGCCAGCAGAGCGGGTCCCTGAGGTCCCCGTCGTAGGTCGAGAGCACCTGCCGAAACTCGACAAAATCCAGGAGGTTCTCCCCTCCAGGCGAGATGAGGCCCATTTCCGCTGAGAGGCGTCTCGAGGCTAAAACACATCTAACACCTGGAACTTCCAAAGGGTCCTTCACACCCTTGCTGCAACTCAAGAAGTTCCCCGACATACCCGTCTCCACTCGAGAGGAAGCACCAGAGTCCCGCCCACATCCAGAGGAGCCCCGTTTCCGCCTCATAGCTGGAGAGGAGGGATCCTTTCCCTGCGTGATCGGGAAAGAATTCCCGGCGTTCCCGTCGCATCTAAAGAGGAGGCACTCCCACAGGAAAGGCGAGAGGAACTCCAGGGGTAGTGCGACCATTCCCAGTGTCCCGCAAATGTCTCAGTCCATGCCAGGGTAAGCTGTTTTCCCTGCACTGCCTCGACTTTCAACCGAGGATCGACTCACACCACGGTGGCACGTGGAACAGCCCTGTGGGTAAGCCTCTTGGGAAAGCCTCATGGGAAAGCCTCGAGGGAAAGTCGCTGATCCCATGATCCACGCGACGGAAGCGTGACACTGCTGCTACAGCTCGGGAGGAAAGAGCAGGTGCATGCCCCCACTCGAGACGAGGACTGACTCCCCTGGGGAGACTCCAGAAGTACCCCAATATCGATATCAGCACTGGGAGAGCAATCCTCAGGTTCCGGCACCGACTCCACACAGGTCTTATGCCCGGCATCGACCGGAGAGGAATCCCGAGAGGCCCCCTGAGCAACTGCATGGGGACTGGCCTTTCCTGAGGCCACCAGAGCGGGTCCCTGAGGTCCCCGTGGAAAGTCGAGAGCACCTGCCGCAACTCGAGAAAATCCAGGAGGTTCTCCTCTCCAGGCCAGATGAGGCCCATTTCCGCTGAGGCGTCTCCAGGCTAATCACAACTAACCTCTGGAACTTCCAAAGGGTCCTTCACACCCTTGCTGCAACTCAAGAAGTTCCCCGACATACCCGTCTCCCCTCGAGAGGAAGCACGAGAGTCCCGCCCACATCCAGAGGAGCCCCATTGCCGCCTCCTAGCTCGAGAGGAGGGATCCTTTCCCTGCGTGCTCGGGAAAGAATTCCAGGCGATCCCGTCGCATCTCAAGAGGAGGCACTCTCCACAGAAAGGTTAGAGGAACTCCAGGGTCGTGCCACCATTCCCTGAGTCCCCAGATGTATCAGTCCATTCCATGGAAACCTGTTTTCCCTGCACAGCCTCGACTTTCAAGCCAAGGATCGACTAACACCACGGTGCCATGTAGGACAGCCCTGTGGGAAAGCCTCTGCCTCGTGGAAAGCCTCGTGGGAAAGCCTCGAGGGAAAGCCACAGATCCCTTGATCCACGCGAAGGGAAGCGTGACACTGCTGCTACAGCTCGGAGGAAAGCACACGTGCATGCCCCCACTCGAGACGAGGACTGACTCCCTGGGGAGACTCCAGAAGTACCCCAAGATCCATGTCAGCACTGGAGAGGAATCCTCAGGTTCCGGCACCCACTCCACACAAGATCTTAGGCCCCGGCATCGACGGGAGAGGAATCCCGAGAGGCCCCGCGAGAACTCGCATGGGGACTGGCCTTTCCTGAGGCCACCAGAGCGGGTCCCTGAGGTCCCCGTCGTAAGTCGAGAGCACCTGCCGCAACTCGAGAAAATCCAGGAGGTTCTCCCCTCAGGCGAGTTGAGGCCCATTTCCGCTGAGGCGTCTCGAGGCTAATCACATCTAACAATTGGAACTTCCAAAGGGTCCTTCACACCCTTGCTGCAACTCAAGAAGTTCCCCGACATACCCGTCTCCACTCGATTGGAAACACGAGAGTCCCACCCACATCCAGAGGAGCCCGTTTCCGCCCCCATGCTCGAGAGAGGGATCCTTTCCCTGCGTGGTCGGGAAAGAATTCCCGCGTTCCCGTCGCATCTCAAGAGGAGGCGCTCTCCACAGGAAAGGCGAGAGGAACTCCAGGGTCGTGCCACCATTCCCAGAGTCCCCCAGATGTCTCAGTCCATTCCAGGGAAACTGTTTTCCCTGCACAGCCTCGACTTTCAAGCCGAGGATCGACTAACACCACGGTGGCATGAAGGACAGCCCTGTGCGGAAAGCCTCGTGGGAAGCCTCGTCTGAAAGCCTCGTGGGAAAGCCTCGGGAAAGCCACAGATCCCTTGATCCACGTGAAGGGAAGCGTGACACTGCTGCTACAGCTCGGGAGGAAAGCGCTCGTGCATGCCCCCACTCGAGACGAGGACTGACTCCCTGGGAGACTCCAGAAGTACCCCAAGATCCATGTCAGCACTGGAGAGGAATCCTCAGGTTCCGGCACCGACTCCACACAAGATCTTAGGCCCAGTATCGACGGGAGAGGAATCCCGAGAGGCCCCGAGCAACTCGCATGGGGACTGGCCTTTCCTGAGGCCACCAGAGCGGGTCCCTGAGGTCCCGTCGTAAGTCGAGAGCACCTGCCAACTCGAAAAATCCAGGAGGTTCTCCCCTCCAGGCGAGATGAGGCCCATTTCCGCTGAGGCGTCTCGAGGCTAATCACACCTAACCTCTGGAACTTCCAAAGGGTCCTTCACACCCTTGCTGCAACTCAAGAAGTTCCCCGACATACCCGTCTCCACTCGAGAGGAAGCACGAGAGTCCCGCCCACATCCAGAGGAGCCCCGTTTCCGCCTCCTAGCTCGAGAGGAGATCCTTTCCTGCGTGCGTCGCGGAAAGAATTCCGGCGTTTTCCGTCGCATCTCAAGAGGAGGCGCTCTCCACAGGAAAGGCGAGAGGAACTCCAGGGTCGTGCCACCATTCCCAGAGTCCCCCAGATGTCTCAGTCCATTCCAGGGAAACCTGTTTTCCCTGCACTGCCTCGACTTTCAAGCCGAGGATCGACTCACACCACGGTGGCACGTGGGACAGCCCTGTGGGAAAGCCTCGTGGAAAGCCTCGGGAAAGCCACAGATCCCTTGATCCACGCGAAGGAAGCGTGACACTGCTGCTACAGCTCGGGAGGAAAGCGCACGTGCATGCCCCCACTCGAGACGAGGACTGACTCCCCTGGGAGACTCCAGAAGTACCCCAAGATCCATGTCAGCACTGGAGAGGAATCCTCAGGTTCCGGCACCGACTCCACACAAGGTCTTAGGCCCGGCATCGACGGAGAGAATCCCGAGAGGCCCCCCGAGCAACTCGCATGGGACTGGCCTTTCCTGAGGCCACCAGAGCGGGTCCCTGAGGTCCCCATAAGTCGAGAGCACCTGCCGCAACTCGAGAAAATCCAGGAGGTTCTCCCCTCCAGGCGAGATGAGGCCCATTTCCGCTGAGGCGTCTCGAGGCTAATCACATCTAACATCTGGAACTTCCAAAGGGTCCTTCACACCCTTGCTGCAACTCAAGAAGTTCCCCGACATACCCGTCTCCACTCGAGAGGAAGCACGAGAGTCCCGCCCACATCCAGAGGAGCCCCGTTTCCCTCCTCCTAGCTCGAGAGGAGGGATCCTTTCCCTGCGTGGTCGGGAAAGAATTCCCGGCGTTCCCGTCGCATCTCAAGAGGAGGCGCTCTCCACAGGAAAGGCGAGAGGAACTCCAGGTCGTGCCACCATTCCCAGAGTCCCCAGATGTCTCAGTCCATTCCAGGGAAACCTGTTTTCCCTGCACTGCCTCGACTTTCAAGCGAGGATCGACTCACACCACGGTGGCACGTGGGACAGCCCTGTGGGAAAGCCTCGTGGGAAAGGGAAAGCCACAGATCCCTTGATCCACGCGAAGGAAGCGTGACACTGCTGCTACAGCTCGGGAGGAAAGCGCACGTGCATGCCCCCACTCGAGACGAGGACTGACTCCCCTGGGGAGACTCCAGAAGTACCCCAAGATCCATGTCAGCACTGGAGAGGAATCCTCAGGTTCCGGCACCGACTCCACACAATGTCTTAGGGCATCGACGGGAGAGGAATCCCGAGAGGCCCCCGAGCAACTCGCATGGGGACTGGCCTTTCCTGAGGCCACCAGAGCGGGTCCCTGAGGTCCCCATCGTAATTCGAGAGCACCTGCCGCAACTCGAGAAAATCCAGGAGGTTCTCCCCTCCAGGCGAGATGAGGCCCATTTCCGCTGAGGGGTCTCGAGGCTAATCACATCTAATATCTGGAACTTCCAAAGGGTCCTTCACACCCTTGCTGCAACTCAAGAAGTTCCCCGACATACCCGTCTCCACTCGAGAGGAAGCACGAGAGTCCCGCCCACATCCAAAGGAGCCCCCGTTTCCGCCTCCTAGCTCGAGAGGAGGGATCCTTTCCCTGCGTGTCGGGAAAGAATTCCCGGCGTTCCCGTCGCATCTCAAGAGGAGGCGCTCTCCACAGGAAAGGCGAGAGGAACTCCAGGGTCGTGCCACCATTCCCAGAGTCCCCCAGATGTCTCAGTCCATTCCAGGGAAACCTGTTTTCCCTGCACTGCCTCGACTTTCAAGCCGAGGATCGACTCACACCACGGTGGCACGTGGGACAGCCCTGTGGGAAAGCCTCGTGGGAAAGCCTCAAGCCTCGAGGGAAAGCCACAGATCCCTTGATCCACGCGAAGGGAAGGTGACACTGCTGCTACAGCTCGGGAGGAAAGCGCACGTGCATGCCCCCACTCAAGACGAGGACTGACTCCCCTGGCGAGACTCCAGAAGTACCCCAAGATCCATGTCAGCACTGGAGAGGAATCCTCAGGTTCCGGCAACTCCACACAAGGTCTTAGGCCCTGGCATCGACGGAGAGGAATCCCGAGAGGCCCCGAGCAACTCGCATGGGGACTGGCCTTTCCTGAGGCCACCAGAGCGCGGTCCCTGAGGTCCCCGTAAGTCGAGAGCACCTGCCGCAATCGAGAAAATCCAGGAGGTTCTCCCCTCCAGCGAGATGAGGCCCATTTCCGCTGAGGCGTCTCGAGGCTAATCACACCTAACCTCTGGAACTTCCAAAGCGTCCTTCACACCCTTGCTGCAACTCAAGAAGTTCCCCGACATACCCGTCTCCACTCGAGAGGAAGCACGAGAGTCCCGCCCACATCCAGAGGAGCCCCGTTTCCGCCTCCTAGCTCGAGAGGAGGCATCCTTTTCCTGCGTGTTCGGGAAAGAATTCCCGGCGTTCCCGTCGCATCTCAAGAGGAGGCGCTCTCCACAGCAAGGCGAGAGGAACTCCAGGTCTTGCCACCATTCCCAGAGTCCACCAGATGTCTCAGTCCATTCCAGGGAAACCTGTTTTCCCTGCACTGCCTCGACTCGACTT
>NW_017191202.1:0-10891 GCF_001704415.2 Capra hircus
GAGTTCTCTCGCCTTTCCTGTGGAGAGCGCCTACTCTTTCAGATGCGACTGGGAACGTCGGGAATTCTTTCCCGACCACGCAGGGGAAAGGATCCCTCCTCTCCGAGCTTAAAGGCGGAAATGGGCTCCTCTGGATGTGGGAGTGGGACTCTCGTGCTTCCGCTCGAGTGGAGACGGGTATGTCGGGTGGAACTTCTTGTGTTTGGCAGCAAGGGTGTGAAGGACCCTTTGGAAGTTCCAGAGGTTAGGTGTGATTAGACTCGAGACGCCTCAGTGGAAATGAGCCTCATCTCGCCAGGAGGGGAGAACCTCCTGGATTTTCTCGAGTTGCGGCAAGGGTGCTCTGGACTTATGACCGGGGACCTCAGGGACCCGCGCTGGTGGCCCTCAGGAAAGGCCAGTCCGCATGCGAGTTGCTCGGGGGCCTCTCGGGATTCCTCTCCCGTCGATGCCGGAGCCTAAGGCTGCCGGGAGCCAGTGTGAGGAAGCCTGCCCGTGACAAGGTTATGAGGAAGGAAGCTGACATACGCAAGGCGTGCTCAGACTTCAGGGACCCCTCTGGAAATTTTTAAGCATGTACCCCAACAAAAATCTGCCGGTTTTTGTGCTCTGCTTTTTCACTCTTCTGACCTTTTCTGGAAAAAGTCAGTTCAGGGCGTTAGTCTTCTGCATTTGAAAGAGTGTTTCAATCCAAAAACCCTCTGATGGCTTTCTAGCCTGCCTGTAGGACTCGTACAGCTGCACTTGTGATTGTTTGAGGCCTCCTGACCGCAGGAGGCACAGGAAGCTTAAAACATCCTAGGAATGCAGGAGCTTCCGATGAGTCAGAATCTTGAGAATAGGACTGATTAAAAGTTTCATTTTTTGGGTCAATGCTTGCTGCCAAATTTTCATATCCTTTATTTTTAGATATAGTTGGTATGTGAAAAAACAAGTAGTAGACCTGGTATTAGCAACATTAGATCTTTGAGTTTAGTACCTTCTTTGTTATAACCCACTGCACCTTTGTTCTTATAGAGATGTAACTTTAATGCTTTAAGGAGATGCAGATTAAAGAAAAACACTTCAGGGGAAACAAAATTAACATTCATTAAGGAAGAGAGCCAAAAAGTGTTAACAAGCCTCTTGGCCAGAAGATAATGTAAATCACCTGAGACCTTTTGTATACAAAATGATATACAGAAAGAATCTGGGTTGCGAACACTACATAATTTTGGGTTATCCATTGATCTCCATGTATTATCAAAAGTATAAAAGACCTTTCTGAACAAAAGAGGAGGAGGCCAGGGGCCGGGGGCCAGTTTCTCGGACCAGCTTCTCGAACTAGTCTCTCGGCCTGGTTTCTTGGGACTCTGGATCCCCCCGTGTGTTTCTCTCTCTTTCTTCTTCTCTACCTTTCCTTCTCTCTGCTCTTTACTATAACTTCAGGCTGAATCTCCACCTGGAGTGCGGAGGCTCGCCAGGTCTACTTACTTGCCCCGGCTGTTAAGACCCGCACGAAAGGAGCTTAAGGCGAGTCACCCTTAGATATTCAAGCGGGCGCCGGTGGCCCAACGTAGGTGGTGCAAATTCCTTGTCTGAATTTTATTGGCCGTCCGCGTAAACCAAGCTATTCAGCCCTCTTCCTCCACTTAATCTTCTTACTACACTATAGTTTCCTAATCTAATCTTACATTAATAAATAAACAAGTCTTTCCACGCCAACGCCGTCCACCCTTCGAATTCCCTGGATCCACCGGGGCTGGACCCCGGCATAAGACCTTGAGTGGAGTCGTGCTGGAACCTGAGGATTCCTCTCCAGTGCTGACATGGATCTTGGTGTATTTCTGGAGTCTTCCCAGGAGAGTGAGTCCTCCTCTTGAGTGGGAGCATGCACGTGCGCTTTCCTCCCAAGCTGTAGCAGCAGTATCACGCTTCCCTTCGCATGGATCAAGGGATCTGTGGCTTTCCCTCGAGGCTTTCCCACGATGCATTCCCACGAGGCTTTCCCAAAGGGCTGTCCCACGCGCCACCGTGGTGTGAGTCGATCCTCGGCTTGAAAGTCGAGGCTGTTCAGGGAAACAGTTTTCCCTGGAATGGACTGAGACATCTGGGGACTCTGGGAATGGTGGCACGACCCTGTAGTTCGTCTCGCCTTTCCTGTGGAGAGCGCCTCCTCTTGAGATGCGACGGGAACACCGGGAATTCTTTCCCGAACACGAGGGAAAGGATCCCTCCTCTCGAGCTAGGAGGCATAAATGGGGCTCCTCTGGATGTGGGCGGGACTCTCGTGCTTCCTCTCGAGTGGAGACGGGTATGTCGGGGAACTTCTTGAGTTGCAGCAAGGGTGTGAAAGACCCTTTGTAAGTTCCCGATGTTAGATGTGATTAGCCTCGAGACGCCTCAGCGGAAATGGGCCTCATCTCGCCTGGAGTGGAGAACCTCCTGATTTTCTCGAGTTGCGGCAGTTTCGCTAGACTTACGACGGGACCTCAGGGACCCACTCTGGTGGCCTCAGGAAAGGCCAGTCCCCATGCGAGTTGCTCTGGGTCCTCTCGGGATTCCTCTCCTGACGATGCTGGGGCCTAAGACCTTGTGTGGAGTCGCTGCCGGAACCTGATGATTCCTCTCCAGTGCTGACATGGATCTTGGGGTACTCCTGGAGTCTCCCCAGGGGAGTCAGTCTTCGTCTCGAGTGGGGACATGCACGTGAGCTTTCCTCCCGAGCTGTAGCAGCAGTGTCACGCTTCCATTCGCGTGGATCAAGGGATCTGTGGCTTTCCCTCGAGGCTTTCCCACCAGGCTTTCCCACAGGGCTGTCCCACGTGCCACCGTGGTGTGAGTCGATCCTCGGCTTGAAAGTCGAAGCAGTGCTAGGAAAACAGGTTTCCCTGGAATGGACTGAGACATCTGGGGGACTCTGGGAATGGTGGCACGACCCTGGAGTTCCTCTCGTCTTTCCTGTGGAGAGCGCCTCCTCTTGAGATGCGACGGGAACGCCGGGAATTCTTTCCCGACCACGCAGGGAAAGGATCCCTCCTCTCGAGCTAGGAGGCGGAAACGGGGCTCCTCTGGATGTGGGCGGGACTCTCGTGCTTCCTCTCGAGTGGAGACGGGTATGTCGGGGAACTTCTTGAGTTGCAGCAAGGGTGTGAACGACCCTTTGAAAGTTCCAGAGGTTAGGTGTGATTAGCCTCGAGACACTTCAGCCGAAATGGGCCTAATCTCGCCTGGAAGGGAGAACTTCCTGGATTTTCTCGAGTTGCAGCAGGTACTCTGGACTTACGACGGGGACCTCAGGGACCCGCTCTGCTGGCCTTAGGAAAGGCCAGTCCCCATGCGAGTTGCTCGTAAAACTCTCGGGATTCCTCTCCAGTTGATGCCGGGGCCTAAGACCTTGCGTGTTGTCGATCAGGATCCTGAGTATTTCTCTCCGGTGCTGACATGGATCTTGGGGTACTTCTGGAGTCTCCCCAGGGGAGTCAGTCCTCGTCTCGATTGTGGTCATGCACGTGCGATTTCCTTCCGAGCTGTAGCAGCAGTGTCACGCTTCCCTTCGCGTGGATTAAGCGATCTGTGGCTTTCCATCTAGGCTTTCCCACGAGGCTTTCCCACCAGGTTTTCATACAGGGCTGTCCCACGTGCCACCGTGGTGTGAGTCGATCCTCGGCTTGAATGTCGACGCAGTGCAGGGAAAACAGGTTTCCCGGGAATGGACTGAGACATCTGGGAGACTCTGGGAATGGTGGCACGACCCTGGAGTTCCTCTCGCCTTTCCTGTGGAGAGCGCCTCCTCTTGAGATGCGACAGGAACGCGGGGAATTCTTTTCCGACAACGCAGGGAAAGGATCCATCCTCTGGAGCTAGGAGGCGGAAAGGGGACTCCTCTGGATGTGGGCGGGACTCTCGTGCTTCCTCTAGAGTGGAGACGGGTATGTCGTGGAACTTCTTGAGTTGCAGCAAGGGTGTGAAGGACCCTTTGAAAGTTCCAGAGGTCTGATGTGATTAGCCTTAAGACGCCTCAGCAGGAATGGGCCTTATCTCGCCTGTAGGGGAAAACCTCCTGTATTTTCTCGAGTTGCGTCAGGTGCTCTCGACTTACGACGGGGACCTCAGGGACCCGCTCTGGTGGCCTCAGGAAAGGCCAGTCCCCATGCGAGTTGCTCGGGGCCTCTCGGGATTCCTCTCCCTTCGATGCCGGGGCCTAAGATCTTGTGTGGAGCGGGTGCCGGAACCTGAGGATTCCTCTCCAGTGCTGACATGGATCTGGGGTACTTCTGGAGTTTCCCCAGGGTAGACAGTCCTCGTCTCGAGTGGGGGCATACACGTGCGCTTTCCTTCCGAGCTGTAGCAGCAGTGTCGCGCTTCCCTTCGAGTAGATCAATGGATCTGGGGCTTTCCCTCGAGGCTTTCCCACGAGGCTTTCCCTCGAGGCTTTCCCACAGGGCTGTCCCACGTGCCACTGTGGTGTGAGTCAATCCTCGGCTTGAAGGTCGAGGCAGTGCAGGGAAAACAGGTTTCCCTGGAATGGACTGAGGCATCTGGCGGACTCTGGGAATGGTGGCACGACCCTGGAGTTCCTCTCGCCTTTCCTGTGGAGAGAGCCTGCTCTTGAGATGGGAAAGGAAAGCCGGGATTTCTTTCCCAACCACGCAGGGAAAGGATCCCTCCTCTCGAGGTAGCAGGCGGAAGCGGGGCTCCTCTGGATGTGGGCGGGGCTCTCATGCTTCCTCTCGAGTGAAGACTGGTATGTCGGGGAACTTCTTGAGTTGCAGCAAGGGTGTGAAGGGCCCTTGGGAAGTTCCAGAGGTTAGGTGTGATTAGCCTCGAGACGCCTCAGCTGTAATGGGCCTCATCTCGCCTGGAGAGGAGAACCTCCTGGATTTTCTCGAGTTGCGGCAGGTGCTCTCGACTTACCACGGGGACCTCAGGGACTCGCTCTGGTGGCCTCAGGAAAGGCCAGTGCCCATGGAAGTTGCTCGGGGGCCTCTCGGGATTCCTCTCCCGTCGATGCCGGGGCCTAAGACCTTGTGTGGGTCAGTGCCAGAACCTGAGGATTCCTCTCCAGTGCAGACATGGTTCTTGGGGTACTTCTGGAGTCTCCCCAGGGGAGTCAGTCCTCGTCTCGTGTGGGATCATGTACGTGGGCTTTCCTTCCGAGCTGTAGCAGCAGTGTCGCGCTTCCCTTCGCGTGGATCAAGGGATCTGTGGCTTTCCCTCGAGGCTTTCCCACGAAGCTTTCCCTCGAGGCTTTCCCACAGGGCTGTACCACGTGCCACCGTGGTGTGAGTCAATCCTCGGCTTGAAGGTCGAGGCAGTGCAGGGAAAACAGGTTTCCCTGTAATGGACTGAGACATCTGGCGGACTCTGGGAATGGTGGCACGACCCTGGAGTTCCTCTCGCCTTTCCTGTGGAGAGAGCCTGCTCTTGAGATGGAAAAGGAAAGCCGGGAATTCTTTCCCTAACACGCAGGGAAAGGATCCCTCCTCTCGAGGTAGGAGGCGGAAACGGGGCTCCTCTGGATGTGGGCGGGACTCTCGTGCTTCCTCTCGAGTGGAGCGTGAAAGTCGGGGAACTTCTTTAGTTGCAGCAAGGGTGTGAAGGACCCTTCGAAAGTTCCAGAGGTCAGGTGTGATTAGCCTCGAGACGCCTCAGCGGAAATGGGCCTCATCTCGCCTGGAGGGGAGAACCTCCTGGATTTTCTTGAGTTGCGGCAGGTGCTCTCAACTTACGACGGGGACTTCAGGGAATCGTTCTGGTGGCCTCAGGAAAGGCCAGTTCCCATGCGAGTTGCTCGGGGGCCTCTTGGGATTCCCCTCCCTTCGATGCTGGGCCCTAAGACCTTGTGTGGAGTCGGTGCCGGAACCTGAGCATTCCTCTCCAGTGCTGACATGGACCTTGGGGTACTTCTGGAGTCTCCGGAGGGGAGTCAGTTCTCGTCTCGAGTGGGGACATGCACGTGCGCCTTCCTCCCGAGCTGTAGCAGCAGTGTCACGCTTCCCTTCGCGTGAATCAAGGGATCTGTGGCTTTCCCTCGAGACTTTCCCACGAGGCTTTCCCACAGAGCTGTCCCACAGGGCTTTCCCACTTACCACCGTGCTGTGAGTCGATCCTCGGCTTGAAAGTCGAGGCAGTGCAGGGAAAACAGGTTTCCCTGGAATGGACTGAGACATCTGGGGGACTCTGGAAATGTGGCACGACCCTGGAGCTCCTCTCGCCTTTCCTGTGGAGAGCGCCTCCTCTTGAGATGCGACGGGAACGCCGGGAATTCTTTCCCGAGCACGCAGGGAAAGGATCCCTCCTCTCGAACAAGGACGCGGAAACGGGGCTCCTCTGGATGTGGGCGGGACTCTCGTGCTTCCTCTCGAGTGGAGACGGGTATGTCGGGGAACTTTTTGAGTTGCAGCAAGGGTGTGAAGGACCCTTCGGAAGTTCCAGAGGTTAGGTGTGATTAGCCTCGAGACGCCTCAGCGGAAATGGGCCTCATCTCGCCTGGAGGGGAGAACCTCCTGGATTTTCTTGAGTTGCGGCAGGTGCTCTCAACTTACGACGGGGACTTCAGGGACTCGTTCTGGTGGCCTCAGGAAAGGCCAGTTCCCTTGCGAGTTGCGCGGGGGCCTCTTGGGATTCCCCTCCCTTCGATGCTGGGCCTAACACCATGTGTGGAGTCGGTTCCGGAACCTGAGCATTCCTCTCCAGTGCTGACATGGATCTTGGGTACTTCTGGAGTCTCCGCAGGGGAGTCAGTTCTCGTCTCGAGTGGGGACATGCACGTGCGCTTTCCTCCCGAGCTGTAGCAGCGGTGTCACTCTTCCATTCGCCTGGATCAAGGGATCAGGGGCTTTCCCTCGAGGCTTTCACACGAGGCTTTCCCACAGGGCTGTCCCACGTGCCACCGTGCTGTGAGTCGATCCTCGGCTTGAAAGTCGAGGCAGTGCAGGGAAAACAGTTTTCCCTGGAATGGACTGAGACATCTGTGGGACTCTGGGAATGGTGGCACGACCCTGGACTTCCTCTCGCCTTTCCTGTGGAGAGCGCTTCCTCTTGTGATGCGACGGGAACGCCGGGAATTCTTTCCCGACGACGCAGGTAAAGGATCCCTCCTCTCGAGCTAGGAGGCGTAAACGGGGCTCCTCTGAATGTGGGCGGGACTCTCGTGCTTCCTCTAGAGTGGAGACGGTTATGTCGTGGAACTTCTTGAGTTGCAGCAAGGGTGTGAAAAACCCTTTGAAAGTTCCAGAGGTTAGATGTGATTAGCCTCGAGACGCCTCATCGGAAATGGGCCTCATCTCGCGTGGAGGGGAGAACCTCCTGGATTTTCTTGAGTTGCGGCAGGTGCTCGCGACTTACGACGGGGACCTCAGGGACTCGCTCTGGTGGCATCAGGAAAGGCCAGTCACCATGCGAGTTACTAGGTTGCCTCTCGGGATTCCCCTCCCGTCGATGCCGGGGCCTTAAGACCTTGGGTGGAGTCTGTGCCGGAACCTGAGCATTCCTCTCCAATGCAGACATGGATTTTGGGGTACTTCTGAAGTCTCCCCAGGGGATTCAGTCCTCGTCTCGAGGGGGGCATGCACGTGCGCTTTCCTCCGAGCTGTAACAGCAGTGTCACGCTTTCCTTCGCGAGGATCAAGGGATCAGGGCTTTCCCTCGAGGCTTTTCCAAGAGGCTTTTCCACGGGGCTTTCCTACATGGCTGTCCCACGTGCCACTGTGGTGTGAGTCGTTCCTCGGCTTGAAAGTCGAGGCAGTGCAGGGAAAACAGGTTTCCCTGGAATGGACTGAGACATCTGGAGGACTCTGGGAATGGTGGCAAGACCCTGAAGTTTCCTCTCGCCTCAGGAAAGGCCAGTCCCCATGCGAGTTGCTCAGCGGGCCTCTTAGGATTCCTCTCCCCATTGATGCCGGGGTCTAGAGTCCTTGGTGTGGAGTCGTTGCTGGAACCTGAGGATTGCTCTCCAGTGCTGGACATGGATCTTGGTGTATTTCTAGAGTCTCCCCAGGGGAGTCAGTCCATCGTCAGAGTGGGGGGCATGCACATGGGCTTTCCTGGCAGTGCTGTAGCAGCCAGTGTCCAAGCTTCCCTTCGCGTGGATCAAGGGATCTGTGGCTTTCCCACGAGACTTTCCCACAGGGCTGTCCCCACGTGCAACCGTGGTGTGAGTTGATCCTTGGCCTTCAAAGCCGAGGCAGCGCAGGGAAAACAGGGTTCCCTGGAATGGACTGAGACATCTGCGGGGACTCTGGGAATGGTGGGCCACGACCCCTGGAGTTCCTCTTGCCTTTCCTGTGGAGAGCGCCTCCTCTTGAGATGCGACGGGAACGCTGGGAATTCTTTCCCGACCACGCAGGGAAAGGATCCCTCCTCTCGAGCTAGGAGGCGGAAACGGGGCTCCTCGGGATGTGGGTGGGACTCTCGTGCTTCTCTGGAGTGGAGACGGGTATTGTCGGGGAACTTCTTGAGTTGCAGCAAGGGTGTGAAGAACCCTTTGGAAGTTCCAGATGTTTGATGTGATTAGCCTCGAGACGCCTCAGCGGAAATGGGCCTCATCTCGCCTGGAGGGGAGAACCCTCCTGGATTTTTCTCGAGTTTCGGCAGGTGCTCTCGACTTACGACGGGGACCTCAGAGACCCGCTCTGGTGGTCTCAGGAAAGGCCAGTCCCCATGGGGAGTTGCTCAGTGGCCCTCTCAGGATTCCCCACCCGTCGATGCCGGGGTGTAAGATCTTGTGTGGATTCGGTGCCGGAACCTGAGGATTCCTTTCCAGTGCTGACATGGATCTTGGGGTACTTCTGGAGTCTCCCCAGGGGAGTAAGTCCTCGTCTCGAGTGGGGGCATGCACGTGCGCTTTCCTCCCGAACTGTAGCAGCGGTGTCACGCTTTCCTTCGCGTGGATCAAGGGATCTGTCGCTTTCCCTCGAGGCTTTCCCACGAGGCTTTCCCACGAGGCTTTCCTACATGGCTGTCCCACGTGCCCACCGTGGTGTGAGTCGATCCTCGGCTTGAAAGTCGAGGCAGTGCAGGAAAAACAGGTTTCCCTGGAATGGACTGAGACATCTGGGGGACTCTGGGAATGGTGGCACGACCCTGGAGTTCGTCTCGCCTTTCCTGTGGAGAGCGCCTGCTCTTGAGATGCGACGGGAACGCCGGGAATTCTTTCCCGAAGACGCAGGGAAAGATCCCTCCTCTCGAGCTAGGAGCGGAAAGGGGACTCCTCTGGATGTGGGCGGGACTCTCGTGCTTCCTCTAGAGTGGAGACGGGTATGTCGTGGAACTTCTTGAGTTGCAGCAAGGGTGTGAAGGACCCTTTGAAAGTTCCAGAGGTCTGATGTGATTAGCCTCCAGACGCCTCAGCGGAAATGGGCCTCATCTCGCCTGGAAGGGAGAACCTCCTGGATTTCTCGAGTTCGGCATGTGCTCTGGACTTACGACGGGGACCTCAGGGACTCGCTCTGGTGGCCTCAGGAAAGGCCAGTCACCATGCGAGTTGCTAGGTTGCCTCTCGGGATTCCCCTCCCTCGATGCGGGGCCTGAGACCTTGTGTGGAGTCAGTGCCGGAACCTGAGCATTCCTCTCCAATGCGGACATGGATCTTGGGACTTCTGAAGTCTCCCCAGGGGAGTCAGTCCTCGTCTCGAGTGGGGGCAACACGTGCGCTTTCCTCCGAGCTGTAGCAGCAGTGTCACGCTTCCCTTCGCGAGGATCAAGGGATCAGGGGCTTTCCCTCGAGGCTTTCCCACGAGGCTTTTCCACGAGGATTTCCTACATGGCTGTCCCACGTGCCACCGTGGTGTGGGTCGATCATCGGCTTGAAAGTCGAGCAGTGCAGGGAAAACAGATTTTCCCTGGAATGGACTGAGACATCTGGGCGACACTGGGAATGGTGGGACGACCCTGGATTCCTCTCGCCTTTCCTGTGCAGAGCGCGCTGCTCTTGATATGCGACGGGAAAGCCGGGAATTCTTTCCCGACCACGCAGGGAAAGGATCTCTCCTCTCGAGCAAGGAGGCGAAACGGGCTCCTCAGGATATGGGCGGACTCTAGTGCTTCCTCTGGAGTGGAGACGGGCATGTCAGGTAACTTCTTGAGTTGCAGCAAGGTGTGAAGGACCCTTTGGAAGTCCAGAGGTTAGGTGTGATTAGCCTCGAGACGCCTCAGCGGAAATGGGCCTCATCTCGCCTGGAGGGAGAACCTCCTGGATTTTTTCGAGTTGCGGCTGGTGCTCTCGATTTACGACGGGGACTTCAGGGACCCGCTCTGGTGGCCTCAGGAAAGGCCAGTCCCCATCCGAGTTGCTCGGGTCCTCTCGGATTCCTCTCCGTCGATGCCGGGCCGAAGACCTTGTGTGGAAACGGTGCCGGAACCTGAGGATTCCTCTCGAATGCTGACATGGATCTTGGGGTACTTCTGGAGTCACCGCAGGGGAGTCAGTTCTCGTCTCGAGTGGGGACATGCACGTGCGCTTTCCTCCCGAGCTGTAGCAGCGGTGTCACTCTCCATTCGCCTGGATCAAGGGATCAGGGGCTTTCCCTCGAGGCTTTCACGAGCTTTCCCACAGGGCTGTCCCACGTGCCCCCGTGGTGTGAGTCGATCCTCGGCTTGAAAGTCGAGCAGTGCAGGGAAAACAGGTTTCCCTGGAATGGACTGAGACATCTGGGGGACTCTGGGAATGGTGGCACGACCCTGGAGTTCCTCTCGCCTTTTCCTGTGGAGAGCGCTTCCTCTTGTGATGTGACGGAACGCCGGGAATTGTTCCCGACGACGCAGGTAAAGGATCCCTCCTCTGGAGCTAGGAGGCGTAAACGGGGCTCCTAGAATGTGGGCGGACTCTCGTGCTTCCTCTCGGGGATGGAAAGACGGTTTAGTTTTCGTGGAACTTCTTGAGTTGCAGGCAGAGGGTGGTGAAACTTTC
>NW_017191203.1:0-10890 GCF_001704415.2 Capra hircus
GAAACGCTCCGCGCCGCCTCCGCTCGGCTCTCCACACAAGGTCTTAGGTCTTAGGCCCCGGCATCGACGTGAGAGGAATCCTGAGAGGCCCCCTAGCAACTCCCATGGGCACTGGCCTTTTCTGAGGCCACAGGAGCGGGTCCCTGAGGTCCCCATGCTAAGACGAGAGCACCTGCTCCAACTCAAGATAATCCAGGAGGTTCTCCCCTCCAGGCGAGATGAGGCCCATTTCCCCTGAGGCATCTCGAGGCTAATCACACCTAACCTCTGGAACTTCCAAAGGGTCTTTGACACCCCTGCGGCAAGTCAAGAAGATCACCACATACCCGTCTCCACTCGAGATGAAGCACGAGGGTCCCACCCACATCCAGAGGAGCCCCGTTTCCGCCTCGTATCTAGAGAGGAGGGATCCTTTCCCTGCGTGGTCGGGAAAGAATTCCTGGCGTTCCCGTCGCATCTCAAGAGGAAGTGCTCTCCACAGGAAAGGCCAGAGGAACTCCAGGGTCGTGCCACCATTCCAAGAGTTCCCCAGATGTCTCAGTCCATTCCAGAGGAACCTGTTTTCCCTGCACTGCCATGACTTTCACCGCCGAGGATCGTCTCACACCAAGGTGGCATGTGGGACAGCCCTGTGGGAAAGCCTCATGGGAAAGCCTAGAGGGAAAGCCACAGATCCCTTGATCCACGCGACGGGAAGCGTGACACTGCTGCTACCGCTCAGGAGGAAAGCGCACGTGCATGCCCCCACTCGAGACGAGGACTGACTCCCCTGGGGAGACTCCAGAAGTACCACAAGATCCATGTCAGCACTGGAGAGGAATCTTCAGGTTCCAGCCCCGACTTCACACAAGGTCTTAGGCCCCGGCATCGACAGGAGAGGAATCCTGAGAGGCCCCCTAGAAACTTGAATGGGGACTGGCCTTTCCTGAGGCCACCAGAGCTGGCCCCTGAGGTCCCCGTCGTAAGTCGAGAGCACCTGCCGCAACTCGAGAAAATCCAGGAGGTTCTCCCCTCCAGGCGAGATGAGGCCCATTTCCACTGAGGTGTCTCGAGGCTAATCACACCTAACCTCTGGAACTTCCAAAAGGTACTTTACACCCTTGCTGCAACTCAAGAAGTTCCCCGACATACCCGTCTCCACTCGAGAATAAGCAAGATGGTCCCCCCTACATCCACAGGAGGCGCGTTTCCGCCTCGTCGCTCGAGATGAGGGATCCTTTCCTTCCGGGGACCAGCGTGAGGAATTCCGCCTATGGCAAAGGTCATGAGGAAGGAGGCTTGGCATGCGCAAAGGCGTGATCAAGCCTCAGGTAACCCCTGTTCCCGAGCATCGAACCCCAAAACCAGAGTCTGTTTTATGCTCTCACCTACACTTCTGACTTTACGGGGGCTCTCCCCATAACTGTTTCTCTCGGAGAAGAAGTAAACGTGCAGCTTCAAGGCAATAAATATTCTTGGGCATGACAAGAGTGTTTCAGCTTGCCGACTCCTCTGAAGGTTATCTAGCCCACCTTTATAGGTTTTGTCCGGCCACATGTGATTGTTTACAGCCTCCCAACCTGAGAGGCATGAGATGTTTTAGACTTACTAAAGGCAAATTATTTTGGGGAGTTAGAAATTATTAGTATAGTTGGTTAGGAATTATATTGGTGAAGGGTTCTTCATTTGTTGTGTCAAAAATTGCTGCTAATTCCCTGCTCTGGGTGGGACAAGGATATTTTAGGTCAAACCTCTCTGCTGACAGACCAGCTTGTGTGACAGGATTATCCATACTGCTGCCACTAGGCACAAGATTGTTTACTGCCTCTCAACTGTAAACAGCACAGAGAGTTTTGGAGTATTTTGAGAGTCTTAATTAGCATAGGACTTTTTCTTCTTGTTGAGTCAATGATTGCCACCAGGCCTCCATATCCTTAGGCACTTGGGAATATATTAATCAATGTATTTGGAATATAGCAAAGGAAATATAGCAGTTTTTGATGTTAGCAATACTAGACTTTTTGAGTTAATGGATTTTCACTTTTGTAATAGATCACTGTACTTTGTTATATATCACTGTGTCCTTTCTATGTAAGAATGTAACTTTATCATATCTTAAGACTAAATAGATCTTAAGGGGAGAATTGATGAAAGGATTTTCATTTGTTAGGCTGATGTTTGCTGATAAATCTCCATGTTCCCTACCCTTATAATGAATATAACTAGTATATAGGAGAAATAAGTATTAACCTTTAAGCATATAGGAGAAATAAGAATTCACCTTTAAGACTAATCATGTTAACCTTGGGTTAAATAAATTCCTTTCTTGATTGTAACTCACTACACCCTCACCCTATAGGAATGTAACTTTATTTGGAGGGTGGTGCCTGGTTTAAGAAAAAACACCCTTGGAAGAAATAAGTTTATTTGGTTATCAGAAAGAAAGGATCATAAAATGTCAGCAGGTCTCATTCATGGCCAGAAGATGATGTAAGATCCCTAAGACCTTTTTTTTATACATTTATGTGAAGCACCTGATTTTGATAAAGGTCAGGATGCCGACTCCTGCGTGACTCTGTATTCATCCCTATGTGTAACAAGAGGTATACAAGCAAAACCAAAAATAAAGAAATCAGATCAGTTTCCGGAAAGACTGATTCCCCCATGTCGCTTCTTTTTTGCTCCCGTTTTTCTGGCTGAATTCTCTACTGGAGGATGGATGCTATTCCACGTAATCCAAGTTATTCAGCCTCTTTTTCTCCAATAATCTTCCTACTACACAATCCATTTCTAATCTCTTTATATCTGGGATTAAATATGTATATTTCCAAAGACGACGACTACGTCCCCACCTTCGAATCACGCTGGATCCACCGGGGCTGGACCACGGGACTTTCCCTGCTTGGTCGGGAAAGTATTCCCGGCGTTCCCACCGCATCTCAAGAAGAGGCGCTCTCCACAGGAAAGGCGAGAGGAACTCCAGGGTCGTGCCACAATTCCAAGAGTCCCCCAGATGTCTCAGTCCATTCCAGAGGAACCTGTTTTTCCCTGCACTGCCTTGATTTTCACGCCGAGGATCGACTGGCACCATGGTGGCACGTGGGACAGCGATGTGGGAAAGCCTCGTGGGAAAGCCTCGAGGGAAAGCCCCGTGAGAAATACCTCGAGGGAAAGACATAGATCTCTTGATCCACGCGACGGGCAGCGTGACACTGCTACTGCAGCTCAGGAGGTAAGCGTTCTTGCATGATCCCGCTGAGAAGAGGACTGACACCCCTGGGGAGACTCAAGAAGTACCCCAAGAACCATGTCACCACGGGAGAGGAATCCTCAGGTACCGGCCTCGACTTCACACAAGGTCTTAGGCCCCACCATCGACGGGAGAGGAATCCTGAGAGGCCCCGTAGCCACTCGGATGGGAACTGGCCTTTCCTGACGCCACCAGAGCGGGTCCCTGAGGTCCCAGCGTACGTTGAGAACACCTGCCACAATTCGAGAAAATCCAGGAGGTTCTCCCCTCCAGGCAAGATGAGGCCAATTTCCGCTGAGGCACTCGAGGCTAATCACACCTAAACTCTGGAAATTCCAAAGGTTCCTTCACAACCTTGCTGAAACTCAAGAAGTTCCCCGACATACCGTCTCCACTCCAGAGGAAGCACGAGGGTCCCGCCCACATCCAGAGGAGCCCCGTTTCTGCCTCGGACCTCGAGATGACGGATCCTTTCCCTGCTTGGTCGGGAAAGAATTCCCGGCGTTCCCGTCCCATCTCAAGAGGAGGCGCTCTCCACAGGAAAGGCGAGCGGAACTCCAGGGTCGTACCACCATTCCAAGAGTCCCCCAGATGTCACAGTCCATTCCAGAGGAACCTGTTTTCCCTGCACTGCCTCGACTTTCAAGCCGAGGATCGACTCACACCATGGTGGCAGGTGGGACAGCCCTGTGGGAAAGACTCTTGGGAAAGCCTTGAAGGAAAGACTTGAGTGAAAGCTACAGATCCCTTGACCACGCGTTAGGAAGCGTGACACTGCTGCTACAGCTCGGGAGGAAAGCGCACGTGCATGCCCACACTCGAGACGAGGACTGACTTCCCTGGGGAGACTCTAGAAGTACCCCAAGAACCATGTCAGCACTGGAGAGGAATCCTCAGGATCCGGCCTCGACTCCACACAAGGTCTTAGGCCCCGGCATCGACCCAAGAGGAATCCCGAGAGTCCCCCTGGCAACTTGCATGGGGACTGGCCTTTCCTGAGGCCACGAGACAGGTTCCCTGAGGTCCCCGTCGTAATTCGAGAGCACCTGCCGTAACTCGAGAAAATCCAGGAGGTTCTCCCCTACAGGCAAAATGAGGCCTATTTCCACTGACGCATCTAGAGGCTAAGCACACCTAACCTCTGGAACTTCCAATGGTTCCTTCACACACTTGCTGCAACTCAAGAGCTTTCCCGACATACCCGTCTACACTCAAAGGAAGCACGAGGGTCCCGCCCACATCCAGAGAAGCCCCGATCCCCCCTCGAGGCTCCAAAGGAGAGATCTTTTAACTGCTTGCATTTCCCGAGTCAAAGACCTTGTGTTGAGTTGGGACCGGAAACTGCGGATTCCTCTCCAGTGCTGATGTGGATTTTTGGGTACTTCTGGACTCTCCACAGGGGAGTCAGTCCTCGTCTCGAGTGGGGAAATGCACGTGGGCTTTCCTCCCTAACGGTGGCAGCAGTGTCATGCTACCCGACGGGTGGATCAAGGGATGTGTGGCTTTCCCTGTAGGATTTCACATGAGGCTTTCCCACGAGGCTAACACACAGGGCTGTCCCACGTGCCACCGTGGTGTGAGTCGATCCTCAACGTGACAGTCAAGGCAGTGCAGGTAAAAGAGTTTCCTTTGGAATGGACTCAGTCCTCTGGGGGACTCTTGGAATGGTGGCACGACCCTGGAGTTCCTCTCGCCTTTCCTGTGGAGAGCGCTTCCTCTTGGATGCGACGGGAATGCCAGGAATTCTTTCCCGACCACGCAGGGAAAGGATCCCTCATCTCGAGCTACAAGGTGGAAAAGGGCCTTCTCTGGATGTGCAAGGGACGCTCGCGCTTCCTCTCGAGTGGACAAGGGTATGTCGGGGAACTTCTTGAGTTGCAGCAAGGGTGTGAAGGACCCTATGGAAGTTCCAAAGGTTAGATGTGATTAGCCTCGAGTCGCCTCAGCGGAAATGGGCCTCATCTAGCCTGGAGGGGAGAATCTCCAGGATTTTCTCGAGTTGCGGTAGGTGCTCTCGATTTACGACGGGGACCACAGGGACCCTATCTGGTGGCCTCAGGAAAGGCCACTCTCCGTGCGAGTTGCTTATTGGCCTCTCAGGATTCCTCTCCCTTCAATGCTGGGGCCTAAGACCTTTTGTGAAGTCGGGGCCGTAAACTGAGAATTATTCTCCAGTGCTGACATGGATCTTGGGGTACTTCTGGAGTCTCCCCAGGGGAGTCAGTCCTCGTCTCGAGTGGGGGCATGCACGTGCGCTTTCCTCCCGAGCTGTGGAAGCAGTGTAACGCTTCCCATCGCGTGGATCAAGGGATCTGTGGCTTTCCCTCGAGGCTTTCCCTCAAGGCTTTCCCACGAGGCTTTCCTACGAGGCTTTACCACAGGGCTGTCCCACGTGCCACTGTGGTTTGAGTCGATCTTCGGCCGTGAAAGTCGAGGCAGTTTGGGGAAAACAGGTTCCTCTGAAATGGACTGAGACATCTGGGGGACTCTTGGAATGGTGGCCTGACCTGGAGTACCTATCCCCTTTCCTGTGGAGAGGGCCTCCTCTTGAGATGCGACGGGAACCTCGGGAATTCTTTTTCGACCAAGTAGGGAAAGGATCCCTCATCTCGAGCAAAGAGGCGGAAACGGGGCTCCTTTGGATGTGGGCGGGTGCCGGGAGCCAGTGTGAGGAATCCCGCCCATGACAAGGTCATGAGGAAGGAAGCTGACATACGCAAGGCGTGCTCAGACTTCAGGGACCCCTCTGGAAATTCCTAAGCATGTACCCCAGCAAAAATCTGCCGGCTTTTGTGCTCTGCTTTTCCACTCTTCTGACATTTTCTGGAAAAAGTCAATTCAGGGCTTTAGTCTTCTGCATTTGAAAGAGTGTTTCAATCCAAAAACCCTCTGATGGCTTTCTAGCCTGCCTGCAGGACTCGTACAGCTGCGCATGTGATTGTTTGAGGCCTCCTGACCGCAGGAGGCACAGGAAGCTTAAAACATCCTAGGAATGTAGGAGCTTCCGAGGAGTCAAAATCTTTAGAATAGGACTGATTAAAGGTTTCATTTTTTGGGTCAATGCTTGCTGCCAAATTTTCATATCCTTTATTTTTAGATATAGTTGGTATATAGAAAAACAAGTAGTAGACCTGGTATTAGCAACATTAGATCTTCGAGTTAAGTACCTTCTTTGTTATATCCCACTGCACCTTTGTTCTATAGAGATGTAACTTTAATGCTTTAAGGAGATGCAAATTAAAGAAAATCACTTCAGGGGAAACAAAATCAACATTCATTAAGGAAGAGAGATAAAAAGTGTTAACAAGCTTCTTGGCCAGAAGATAATGTAAATCACCTGAGACCTTTTGTATACAAAATGATGTATAGAAAGAGTCTGGGCTGCGAACGCTACATAATTCTGTGTTACCCATTGATCTCCGTGTTTTATCAAAAGTATAAAAGGCCTTCTGAACAATAAAGGACGGGGGCCAGGGGCCGGGGACCAGTTTCTCGGACCAGTTTCTCGAACTAGTCTCTCGGCCTGGTTTCTTGGGACTCTGGCTCCCCCCATGTCTCTCTCTCTCCTCTTCTCTCCCCTTCCCTCTCTCTGCTCTTTACTTTAACTTCAGGCTGAATCTCCATCTGGGGCGCGGAGGCTCGCCAGGTCTACTTACTTGCCCCGGCTGTTAAGACCCGCGCGAAAGGGAGCTTAAGGCGAGGCACCCTTAGATATTCAAGCGGGCGCCGGTGGCCCAGCGTAGATGGTGCAAATTCCTTGTCTGGAATTTTATTGGCCTTCCGCGTAAACCAAGCTATTCAGCCCTCTTCCTCCACTTAATCTTCTTACTACACTATAGTTTCCTAATCTAATCTTACATTAATAAATAAACAAGTCTTTCCACGCCAACGCCGTCCACCCTTCGAATTCCCTGGATCCACCGGGGCTGGACCCCGGCAAGTGGCGCCCGGAACAGGCTATTCGAAGGTAGGTTCCTCGGAGCAAAAGCTCCCCCCGGAGCACTCTCTGTTGCTCCCCCCGGAGCACTCTCTGTTGCTCCCCCCGGAGTGACTTAATCACTCCCCCCGGAGTACTTTCGGGTACTCCCCCAATGTTGAGTGTTCGGGACGGCTAGGACCCCACTCAGGGTGCCGCGGACCCCCCTGTAGGATAGACAGGGTGAGGAGGAGTGGGAAGTGTTCAAGGGTTTAAGAGAAACCTGGTGCTCTAGAGGTTGAAAAGAAACCTGCTATCTTAGGGTTTAAAACAAAACCCCCCTTGGCTAAGGTAAAACCTTTTTGTCAAGGCAGACTTTTCTATAACTCTTAATTTTCTGACATGGGTAACAATGACTCAAAACAATGACACCTCTTTATACAAGTAATTTTGTAACTGTTAAACAAAAAAGACAAATTAAAGATTAAAAGACTACTGTTACGAGAGCAATGTCCTTGGTTTCCAAAAAAGGGATTTAGATACTTGGGTGAAGCTAACAAAACAGCTAAAAACTTACTATACTTTGCATGGGCCTGTAAATGCTTTTGCTCTGTAAAATATGATTACAAATGTTCTGGACCCCTGTCATGAGGCTGTTAGATAGCCTATGGGAGAGGCTATAGCGGTAAATGGTAGTGGGTCTCCACCTTCTATGCAGATCGTATTTTCTGCCATTGGCAAACAAAAGGAGAGAGACTACTCTTCCTCCCGAGGAAGGAGGGTGCTTACAGGACGCAGCGGCCGAGCGCCCTGGAGAGCCCCCTCCCCCTCTACACAAACCAAACCTTTAAAAAAGTTATCTTATTTAAGGCGACCACTGCAACCTCTGCTTGCGCCTCCCCAGGGCTTAAGAACTCCCCACTTTATATCCAAAGCCTCCCAGAACATTGCTTAAGTTTGAAAACGATAGTGACAATATTTTTGAGCAAAAGAGCTTTTAAAACAGCTTGCTCCTTGCATAAAATCCCCTCAGGAGGGGCCTCATCCAAAAAAAAAAAAAAAAGGAAGAAAAACAAACAAAAAAAAATATTCGTAATAAAAAGGACTTTACAAATGCAAGGTGTTTCTCTTGAGGCCAAATAGAACATTTTTTGCCAAAATGTCCTGCTAAACAGAGATAACAAGCCGTACCAAACAACCCCAGGTAGCTCAGGCCTGGACCTCAGTTCCACCACCTTAATAATAATAACTCCTGACTCAGATTCCAGTGGCTAGTCCCCTGCCTGAGGACATTGTAAGACTTGTGCTGGGGCATAGCTTGCTTTCTTTTCAAGAAATTTCGGTAGTGTCTTGTGTAGTAAATTCTGATTATACTGAAAAAATTGAAGTTTTGATCTCGCCACCTGCTAAAACTGTGCAATTAATAATAATAAAAAAAATAGCACAGCTTTTGCTTTTACCTTATTACCAAACAGAAAAACCAGACAAAAAAAGCCCCAGAGGATCTAGATCTAGCTTTTTGGGTGCAAAAAATTGCAGCTTCTAGGCCTTTAAAAGATTTTTTAATTCAAAGATATAAAATGTCATGGCTGTTAGACAATAGACAAGATGTTTCTTACATTGCTGAGAGACTAGCGCAGCTCCTGGCCAACATATATTACTGAAAAGGAGTTGGTGGGATTAGAAAAGGTGGTATGCAGGATAAAAATGCTATAGAGTAAGAGGTGAGAGAGTTTAAAACCTTGGTGAATAGTGAGCTCCCCGTTGCTGGAAGTATTCAAGCAAAGATTAAATGGTTACTTGTCATCTAAAAGGCTATAGACCAGATTTGGGTTATAAAAAAGATCATTAAAAAAGCTTATAAAGATATTGTGTAACACCTCTTTTCTTCTTATATTTAGGTCTGCCAAAAGTTTTAAAATTGACTAATGTCCTTTTAAAGCTGCTGAGAGATTGTTTACTAACTTTAAATGATTTCCCAAAAATTATTAGGTGATATTAATTGGATATGCCCACATTTAAAACTGACTTCTGTAGATTTAAAGCCTTTTGTTTTGATTGCTAAAAAAAAAAAAAAACAATCCTAATCCCCAGTTCTAAAAAAAAAAGGTTGACTAGTGAGACAGAGTTGGCTTTTGTTAAAGTGAATGAGGCTTTAAATGATCAGTAATTAAGATTAATATTGCCAAAAGAGGAGATTAAATTATTCTTGCCACAAAATGTATACCTACAGGATGCTTGTGACAAGAAGGCCCATTGGTTCCATCTACCAATGACCCCCAAAAAAATAGTTTTATCTTATCCCAACTTGGTGGAACAATGGCCTCTGCCTAAGGAAAAATTACTGACATATTAATTAAAAAGATTAATTCAAGTATTACTGATTTATTACATTGTTTAGTAAAGAGCCATCAAAAATTGTAATTCCATATAACAGAGAACAACTTGATGCTTTTCAAATGTTTGATGATTGGCAGATTGCTATAGGAAATTCTTGTGATCAGATCTTGCATCATTTACCCTCACATGCTTTGTTAATTCAAAAATTAAAAAAGGAGAAATTAAGTATAGTTTTCCCCCATCAGATTTTACAACATGTTCTCTTTGTAATAAGTTGAATGCTGATTCATTTGGAACAGTAAAATAAAAAGCCATTGGTAAAGCAAAAAGATCTCCTCCAGATAACAAAAAGATACCGACCCAGAATTTACTGCGGGTCGAGGAAGTGTTTATATTTTTTCCACAGGGTGCAGATTCGTCAATTTGGATCCCGGACAGACTGATTCGCCACAAAAGAAAAAAGGGAACTTCTCTGCCTCCACCGCCGCGGGAAACAGCCGCGCACCAAAAGCTGCGGGCGGGGCCAGCCTTACTGACTGACGGGACCCAGTGCTCCGCCAGCGGTCCATCTGCGAAACTATGGGATAGAGACTTGATGAGAAAAAGAGATGTATGGGAACTGTATACTATTTGCTCATATTTTCGTGTAGCTTGGCCGCCGCACGCGATGGCAGAAGAGGCAAAAAAAAAAAAAAAACATCAAGATCCCGGCGGGACTAAACAGCTGCTGCAGCGCAAACTCCAACCGAAAAATGACTCTATTTACTCTATTTTGGCTTGTCTATCCTCTCCTTATGTTCTTCTTTTCACCAATGATTCCAGAAAACTTAACGTACCTAATGTAGCGACTTGTGAACCATGGATGTTTTCATCTTGTTTAACTCCTCAAAGTAATGTCTGCTCTTTTGTGGTTTTAAAGATGTCCTGTAACTGTAACAACTTATTGATATGATAATTATGTTCTTCCTGTGTTACAACAACTGTATGGCAGCAATCATTGACTCAACAAGTGTAAATGCCCAATATGTTAAAAAATCAAGTTTTCTGTGTTTTGGAACAGCTCAGATATTAGTTTAGACTTAGGGAAACTGCATTACCAGATTCAGACCTTGGAACACTCCGATTAGATTTTACCACCGCAGGAGAAGCCAATGACTTTTCCCACACTTTCTCTAACTTCATTTCTGAAGACTGTTCTGTCTACTGTTTATAATCTTGCTCCTCATAATCATACTTCCCTGTATTGTCTAGATTCTTCGGCAGAGCATTCGGAATCTCGAGACCGAACTGCACCTGATTTTAAACATAAATAATTAATTATTTAAAATTAAAAAGGGTGAGATGCCGGAGCCAGTGTGAGGAATCCGCCCATGACAAGGTCATGAGGAAGGAAGCTGACATACGC
>NW_017191204.1:0-10889 GCF_001704415.2 Capra hircus
CAGTCCCCCATGCGTGTTGCTCGGGGGCCTCTCGGGATTCCTCTCCCGTCGATGCCCGGGCCTAAGACCTTGTGTGGAGTCAGGTGCCGGAACCTGAGGATTCCTCTCCAGTGCTGACATGGATCTTGGGGTACTAATCTGGAGTCTCCCCTAGTGGGAGGCAGTCCTCGTCTCGAGTGGGGGCATGCACGTGCGATTTCCTCCCGAGCTGATAGCAGCAGTGTCACGCTTCCCTTCGCGTGGATCAAGGGATCTGTGGTCTTTCCCTCGAGGCTTTCCCACGAGGCTTTCCCACGAGGCCTTCCCACAGGGCTGTGCCACGTGCCACCGTGGTGTGAGTCGATCCTCGGCTTGAATGTCGAGGCAGTGCAGGGAAAACAGGATTTCCCTGGAATGGAATGAGACATCCGGGGGACTCTGGGGAATGGTGGCACGACCCTGCAGTTCCTCTCCCCTTTCCTTTGGAGAGCGCCTCCTCTTGAGATGCGATGGGAATGCCGGAATTCTTTCCCGACCAAGCAGGGAAAGGATCCGTCCTCTCGAGCTACGAGCCGGAAACGGAGCTCCTCTGGATGTGGACGGGACCCTCGTGCTTCCTCTTGAGTGGAGACGGGTATGTCGGGGAACTTCTTGAGTTGCAGCATGGCTGTGAAAGACCTTTGGAAGTTCCAGAGGTCTAGTGTGATTAGCCTCGAGACACCTCAGTGGAAACGGGCCTCATCTCGCCTGCAGGGGAGAACCTCCTGGATTTTCTCGAGTTGCGGCAGGTGCTCTCGACTTACGACGGGGACCTCAGGGACCCGACTTGGTGGCTTCAAGAAAGGCCAGTCCCCATGTGAGTTGCTCGGGGGCCTCTTGGGATTACTCTCCTGTCGATGCCGGGGCCTAAGACCTTGTGTGGAGTCGGTGACGGAACCTGAGGATTCCTCTCCAGTGCTGACATGGATCTTGGGGTACTTCTGGAGTCTCCCCAGGGGAGTCAGTCCTCGTCTCGAGTGGGGGCATGCACGTGCGCTTTCCTCCCGAGATGTAGCAGCAGTATCACGCTTCCCTTCGCGTGGATCATGCGATCTGTGGCTTTCCCTCGAGGCTTTCCCATGAGGCTTTCCCACGAGGCTTTCCCACAGGGCTGTCCCACGTGCCACCGTGGTGTGAGTCAATACTCGGCTTGAAAGTCGAGGCAGTGCAAGGAAAACAGGTTTCCCTCGAATGGACTGAGACATCTGGGGGACTCTGGGAATGGTGGCACGACCCTGGAGTTCCTCTCGCCTATCCTGTGGAGAGCGCTTCCTCTTGAGATGCGACGGGAACCCCGGGAATTCTTTCCCGTCCACTCAGAGAAAGGATCCCTACTCTCGAGCTAGGAGGCGGAAACGGGGCTCCTCTGGATGTGGGCGGGACTCTTGTGCATCCTCTCGAGTGGAGACGGGTATGTCTGGGATCCTCTTGAGTTGCAGCAAGGGTGTGAAGGACCTTTTGGAAGTTCCAGAGGTTAGATGTGATTAGCCTCGAGAGGCCTCAGCGGAAATGGGCCTCATCTCGCCCGGATGGGAGAACCTCTTGGATTTTCTCCTGTTGGGGCAGCTATTCTCGACTTACGATGGGGACCTCAGGGACCCGCTTGGTGGCCTCAGGAAAGGCCAGTCCCCATGCGAGTTGCTCGGGGGCCTCTCGGGATTCCCCTCACGTCGATGCCGGGGCCTAAGACCTTGTGTGGAGTCGGTGCCGGATCCTTAGGATTCCCCTCCAGTGCTGACATGGATCTTGGGGTACTTCTGGAGTCTCCCCAGGGGAGTCAGTCCTCGTCTCAAGTGGGGGCATTCACGTGCGATTTCCTCCCGAGCTGAAGCAGCAGTGTCACGCTTCCCTTCGCGTGGATCAAGGGATCTGTGCCTTTCCCTCGAGGCTTTCCCACGAGGCTTTCCCACGAGGCTTTCCCACAGGGTTGTCCCACGTGCCACTGTGGTGTGAGTCGATCCTCAGCTTGAAAGTCGAGGCAGTGCAGGGAAAACAGGTTTCCCTGGAATGGACGGAGACATTTGGTTGACTCTGTGAATGGTGGCACGACCCTGGAGTTCCTCTCGCCTTTCCTGTGGATAGCGCCTCCTCTTGAAATGCGACGGGAACGCCGGGAATTCTTTCCCGACCACGCAGGGAAAGGATCCCACCTCTCGAGTTAGGAGACGGAAACGGGGCTCTTCTGGATGTGGCCGGGACTCTCGTGCTTCCTCTCAAGTGGAGACGGTTATGTCGGGGAACTTCTTGAGTTGCAGCAAGGGTGTGAAGGACCCTTTGGAAGTTCCAGATGTTAGAATTGATTAGCCTCGAGACGCCTCAGCGGAAATGGGCCTCATCTCGCCTGGAGGGGAGAACCTCCTGTATTTTCTCGAGTTGCGGCAGGTGCTCTCGACTTATGACGGGGACCTCAGGGACCCGCTCTAGTGGCCTCAGGAAAGGCCAGTCCCCATGCGAGTTGCTCGGGGGCCTCTCGGGATTCCTCTCCCATCGATGCCGGGGCCTAAGATCTTGTGTGGAGTCGGTGCCGGAACCTGAGGATTCCTCTCCAGTGCTGACATGGAACTTGGGGTACTTCTGGAGTCTCCCCAGGGCAGTCAGTCCTCGTCTCGAGTGGGGGCATGCACGTGCTCTTTTCTCCCGAGCTGTAGCAGCAGTGTCCCGCTTCCCTTCGCGTGGATAAAGGGATCTTTTTCTTTCCCCCGAGGCTTTCCCACGAGGCTTTCCCTCGAGGCTTTCCCACAGGGCTGTCCCACGTGCCACCGTGGTGTGAGTCGATCCTCGGCTTGAAAGTCGAGGCAGTAGAGGGAAAACAGGTTTCCCTGGAATGGACTGAGGCATCTGGGGGACTCTGGGAATGGTGGCACGACCCTGGAGTTCCTCTCGCCTTTCCTGTGGAGAGCGCCTCCTCTTGAGATGCGACGGAAATGCCGGGAATTCTTTCCCGACCACGCAGGGAAAGGATCCCTCCTCTAGAGCTAGGAGGCGGAAACGGGGCTCCTCTGGATGTAGGCGGGACTCTCGTGCTTCCTCTCGAGTGGAGACGGGAATGTTGCGGAACTTCTTGAGTTGCAGCAAGGGTGTGAAGGACCATTTGGATGTTCCAGAGTTTAGGTGTGAATAGCCTCGAGACGCCTCAGCGGAAATGGGCCTCATCTCACCTGGAGGGGAGAACCTCCTGGATTTTCTCGAGTTGTGGCAGGTGCTCTCTACTTACGACGGGGACCTCAGGGACCCGCTCTGGTGGCCTCAGGAAAGGCCAGTCCCCATGCGAGTTGCTCGGGGGCTTCACGGGGGCCTCTCGTGTTTCCTCTCCCGTCGAAGGTGGGGCCTAAAACCTTGTGTGGAGTCAGTGCCGGAACCTGAGGGTTCCTCTCCAGTGCTGACATGGATCTTGGCGTACTTCTGGAGTCTCCCCAGGGGAGTCAGTCCTCGTCTCGAGTGGGTGCATGCACGTGCGCTTTCCTTCCGAGCTGTAGCAGCAGTGTCGCACTTCCCTTCGCGTGGATCAAGGGATCTGTGGCTTTCCCTCGAGGCTTTCCCACGAGGCTTTCCCACAGGGCTGTCCCACGTGCCACCGTGGTGTGTGTCGATCCTCGGCTTGAAATTGGAGGCAGTGCAGGGAATACAGGTTTCCCTGGAATGGACTGAGACATCTGGGGGACACTGGGAACGGTTGCACGACCCTGGAGTTCCTCTCGCCTTTCCTGTGGAGAGCGCCTCCCCTTGAGATGCGACGGAAATGCCGGGAATTCTTTCCCGACCACGCAGGGAAAGGATCCCTCCTCTCGAGTTTGGAGGCGGACACCGGGCTCCTCTGGATGTAGGCGGGACTCTCGTGCTTCCTCTCGAGTGAAGACGGGTATATCGGGGAACTTCTTGAGTTGCAGCAAGGGTGTGAAGGACCCTTTGGAAGTTCCAGAGGTGAGGTGTGATTAGCCTCGAGACGCCTCAGCGGAAATGGGCCTCATCTCGCCTGGAGGGCACAATCTCCTGGATTTTCTCGAGTTGCTGCAGGTGCTCTCGACTTAAGACGGGAAGCTCAGGGACCCGCTGTGGTTGCGTCAGGAAAGGCCAGTCCCCATGGGAGTTGCTCGGGGGCCTCTCGGGCTTCCTCTCCCGTCGATGCAGGGGCCTAAGATCTTGTGTGGAGCCGGTGCAGGAACCTGAGGATTCCTCTCCAGTGCTGACATGGATCTTGGGGTACTTCTGGAGTCTCCCCAGGGGAGTCAGTCCTCGTCTCGAGTGGGGGCATGCACGTGGGCTTTCCTTTCGAGCTGTAGCAGCAGTGTCCCACTTCCCTTCGCATGGATCAAGGGATCTGTGGCTTTCCCTCGAGGCTTTCCCACGAGGCTTTCCCACGAGGCTTTCCCACAAGGCTGTCCCACGTGCCACCGTGGTGTGAGTCGATCCTCGGCTTGAAAGTCGAGGCAGTGCAGGGAAAACAGGTTTCCCTGGAATGGACTGAGACCCTGGGGGACTCTGGGAATGGTGGCACGACCCTGGAGTTCCTCTCGCCTTTTCGGTTTAGAGCCCCTCCTCTTGAGATGCGACGGAATCGCCGGGAATTCTTTCCCGACCACGCAGGGAAAGGATCCCTCCTGTCGAGCTAGGAGGCGGAAACGGGGCTCCTCTGGATGTGGGCGGGACTCTCGTGCTTCCTCTCGAGTGGAGACGGGTATGTCGGGGAAATTCTTGAGTTGCAGCAAGGGTGTGAAGGACCCTTTCGAAGTTCCAGAGTTTAGGTGTGATTAGTCTCGAGACGCCTCAGCGGAAATGTGCCTCATCTCGCCTGGACGGGAGAACCTCCTGTATTTTCTCGAGTTGCGGCAGATGCTCTCGACTTACGACGGGGACCTCAGGGAACCGCTCTGGTGGCCTCAGTAAAGGCCAGTCCCCATGCGAGGTGCTCGGGGGCCTCTCGGGATTCGTCTCCCGTCGATGTCAGTGCCTCAAACCTTGTGTGGAATCGGTGCCGGTATCTGAGGATCCTCTCCAGTGCTGACATGTATCTTGGGGTAGTTCTGGAGTCTCCCCAGGGGAGTCAGTCCTCGTCTCGAGTGGGGGCATGCACGTGCGCTTTAATCCTGAGCTGAAGCAGCAGTGTCACGTTTCCCTATGCTTGGATCAAGGGATCTGTGGCTTTCCCTCGAGGCTTTCCCACGAGGCTTTCCCACGAGGCTTGCCCACAGGGCTGTCCCACGTGCCACCGTGGTGTGAGTCGATCCTCGGCTAGAAAGTCGACGCAGTGCAGGGAAAACAGGTTTCCCTGGAATGGACTGAGACATCTGGGGGACTCTGGGAATGGGGCCTGATACTGGAGTTCCTCTCGCCTTCCTGTGGAGAGCGCCTCCTCTTGAGATGCGACGGGAACTCCGGGAATTCTTTCCCGAGCACACAGGGAATGGATCCCTCCTCTCGAGCTAGGAGGCGGAAACGGGGCTCCTCTGGATGTGGGCGGGACTCTCGTGTTCCTCTCGAGTGGAGACGGGTATGTCGGGGAACTTCTTGAGTTGAAGCAAGGGTGTGAAGGACCCTTTGGAAGTTCCAAAGGTTAGGTGTGAATACCCTTGAGACGCCTCCGCTGAAATGGGCCTCATCTCGCCTGGAGGGGAGAACCTCCTGGATTTTCTCGAGTTGCGGCTGGTGCTCTTGTCTTACGACGGGGACGACAGGGACCCTCTCTGGTGGCCTCAGGAAAGGCCAGTCCCCATGCGAGTTACATGGGGGCCTCTCGGGATTCCTCTCCCGTCTATGCTGGGGCCTAAGACCTTGTGTGGAGTCAGTGCCGGAACCTGAGGATTCCTCTGCAGTGCAGACATGGATCTTGGGGTACTTCTGGAGTCTCCCCAAGGGAGTCAGTCCTCGTCTCGAGTGGGGGCATGCACGTGCGCTTTCCTCCTGAGCTGTAGCAGCAGTGTCGCGCTTCCCTTCGCATGGATCAAGGGATCTGTGGCTTTCCCTCGAGGCTTTCCCACGAGGCTTTCCCAAGAGGCTTTCCCACGAGGCTTTCCCACAGGGCTGTCCCACGTGCCACCGTGGTGCGAGTCGATCCTCGGCTTGAATGTCGAGGCAGTGCAGGGAAAAGAGGTTTCCCTGGAATGGACGGAGACATCCGGGTGACTCTGGGAATGTGGCACGACCCTGAAGTTCCTCTCGCCTTTCCTGTGGAGAGCGCCTCCTCTTGAGATGCGACGGGAACGCCGGGAATTCTTTCCCGACCATGCAAGGAAAGGATCCCTCCTCTCGAGCTAGGAGGCGGAAACGGGGCTCCTCGGGATGTGGGCAGAACTCTCCTGCTTCCTCTCGAGTCGAGATGGGTATGTCGGGGAACTTCTTGAGTTGCAGCAAGGGTGTGAAGGACCCTTTGGAATTTCCAGAGGTTAGGTGTGAATAGCCTCGAAACACCTCAGCGGAAATGGGCCTCATCTCGCCTGGACGGGAGAACCTCCTGGATTTTCTCGACTTGCGGCAGGTGCTCTCGACTTACAACGGGGACCTCAGGGACCCGCTCTGGTGGCCTCAGGAAAGGCCAGTCGACATGCGAGTTGCTCGGGGGCCTCTCGGGATTCCTCTCCCATCGATGCCGGGGCCTGAGACCTTGTGTGGAGTCGGTGCCGGAAAGTGAGGATTCCTCTCCAGTGCAGACATGGAACTTGGGGTACTTCTGGAGTCTCCCCAGGGGAGTCAGTCCTCGTCTCTAGTGGGGGCATGCACGTGCGCTTTCCTCCCGAACTGTAGCAGTAGTGTCGTACTTCCCTTCGTGTGGATCAAGGGATCAGGGGCTTTCCCACGAGGCTTTCACACAGGGCTGTCCCACGTGCCACCGTGTTGTGAGTCGATCCTCGACTTGAAAGTCGAGGCAGTGCAGGGAAAACAGGTTTCCCTGGAATGGACGGAGACATCTGGTTGACTCTAGGAATGGTGGCACGACCCTGGAGTTCCTCTCGCCTTTCCTGTGGAGAGCGCCTCCTCTTGAGTTGCGACGGGAACGCCGGGAATACTTTCCCGAACTCGCAGGGAAAGGATCCTTCCTCTCTAGCTAGGAGATGGAAACGGGGCTCCTCTGGATGTGGCCGGGACTCTCGTGCTTCCTCTCGAGTGGAGACGGGAATGTCGGGGAACTTCTTGAGTTGCAGCAAGGGTGTGAAGGACCCTTTGGAAGTTCCAGAGTTTAGGTGTGAATAGCCTCGAGACGCCTCAGCGAAAATGGGCCTCATCTCGCCTGGATGGGAGAACCTCCTGGATTTTCTCGAGTTGCGGCAGGTGCTCTCGACTTACGACGGGGACCTCAGGGACCCGCTCTGGTGGCCTCAGGAAAGGCCAGTCCCCATGCGAGATGCTCGGGGACCTCTCGGGATTCCTCTCCCGTCGATGCAGGGGCCTAAGATATTGTGTGGAGTCGGTGCCGGAACCTGAGGATTCCTCTCCAGTGCTTACGTGGATCTTGGGGTACTTCTGGAGTCTCCCCAGGGGAGTCAGTCCTCGTCTCGAGTGGGGGCATGCACGTGCGCTTTCCTCCCGAGCTGTAGGAGCAGTGTCACGCTTCCCTTCTGGTGTATGAATGGATCTGTGGCTTTCCCTCGAGGCTTTCCCACGAGGCTTTCCCACGAGGCTTTCCCACAGGGCTGTCCCACGTGCCACTGTGGTGTGAGTCGATCCTCGTCTTGAAAGTCGACGCAGTGCAGGGAAAACAGGTTTCCCTGTAATGAACTGAGACATCTGGGGGACTCTGGGAATGGTGGCACGACCCTGGAGTTCCTCTCTCCTTTCCTGTGGAGAGCGCCTGCTCTTGAGATGCGACGGGAACGCCGGGAATTCTTTCCCGACCACGCAGGGAAAGGATCGCCCCTCTCGAGCTAGGAGGCGGAAACGGGGCTCCTCTGGATGTAGGCGGGACTCACGTGCTTCGTCTCGAGTGGAGACGGGTATGTCGGGGAACTTCTTGAGTTGCAGCAAGGGTGTGAAGGACCCGTTGGAAGTTCCAGAGGTTAGGTGAGAATAGCCTCGAGACGCCTATGCGGAAATGGGCCTCATCTCGCCTGGAGGGGAGAATCTCTTGGATTTTCTCGAGTTGGGGCAGGTGCTCTCGACTTACGACGGGGACCTCAGGGACCCGCTCTGGTGGCCTCAGGAAAGGCCATTCCCCTTGCGAGTTGCTCGGGGGCCTCTCGGGATTCCTCTCCCGTCGATGCCGGGGCCTAAGACCTTGTGTGGAGTCAGTGCCGGAACCTGAGGATTCCTCTCCAGTGCTGACATGGATCTTGGGGTACTTCTGGAGTCTCCCCAGGGGAGTCAGTCCTCGTCTCGAGTGGGGGCACGCACGTGCGCTTTCCTCCCGTGCTGTAGCAGTAGTGACACCCTTCCCTTCGCGTGGATCAAGGGATCTGTGGCTTTCCCACGAGGCTTTCCCACAGGGTTGTCCCACGTGCCACTGTGGTGTGAGTCGATCCTCAGCTTGAAAGTCGAGGCAGTGCAGGGAAAACAGGTTTCCCTGGAATGGACGGAGACATTTGGTTGACTCTGTGAATGGTGGCACGACCCTGGAGTTCCTCTCGCCTTTCCTGTGGAGAGCGCCTCCTCTTGAAATGCGACGGGAACGCCGGGAATTCTTTCCCGACCACGCAGGGAAAGGATCCCACCTCTCGAGTTAGGAGACGGAAACGGGGCTCTTCTGGATGTGGCCGGGACTCTCGTGCTTCCTCTCAAGTGGAGACGGTTATGTCGGGGAACTTCTTGAGTTGCAGCAAGGGTGTGAAGGACCCTTTGGAAGTTCCAGATGTTAGAATTGATTAGCCTCGAGACGCCTCAGCGGAAATGGGCCTCATCTCGCCTGGAGGGGAGAACCTCCTGTATTTTCTCGAGTTGCGGCAGGTGCTCTCGACTTATGACGGGGACCTCAGGGACCCGCTCTAGTGGCCTCAGGAAAGGCCAGTCCCCATGCGTGTTGCTCGGGGGCCTCTCGGGATTCCTCTCCCGTCGATGCCCGGGCCTAAGACCTTGTGTGGAGTCAGTGCCGGAACCTGAGGATTCCTCTCCAGTGCTGACATGGATCTTGGGGTACTAATGGAGTCTCCCTAGTGGAGGCAGTCCTCGTCTCGAGTGGGGGCATGCACGTGCGATTTCCTCCCGAGCTGAAGCAGCAGTGTCACGCTTCCCTTCGCGTGGATCAAGGGATCTGTGTCTTTCCCTCGAGGCTTTCCCACGAGGCTTTCCCACGAGGCCTTCCCACAGGGCTGTGCCACGTGCCACCGTGGTGTGAGTCGATCCTCGGCTTGAATGTCGAGGCAGTGCAGGGAAAACAGATTACCCTGGAATGGAATGAGACATCCGGGGGACTCTGGGAATGGTGGCACGACCCTGCAGTTCCTCTCCCCTTTCCTTTGGAGAGCGCCTCCTCTTGAGATGCGATGGGAATGCCGGGAATTCTTTCCCGACCAAGCAGGGAAAGGATCCGTCCTCTCGAGCTACGAGCCGGAAACGGAGCTCCTCTGGATGTGGACGGGACCCTCGTGCTTCCTCTTGAGTGGAGACGGGTATGTCGGGGAACTTCTTGAGTTGCAGCATGGCTGTGAAAGACTCTTTGGAAGTTCCAGAGGTCTAGTGTGATTAGCCTCGAGACACCTCAGTGGAAACGGGCCTCATCTCGCCTGCAGGGGAGAACCTCCTGGATTTTCTCGAGTTGCGGCAGGTGCTCTCGACTTACGACGGGGACCTCAGGGACCCGACTTGTGGCTTCAAGAAAGGCCAGTCCCCATGTGAGTTGCTCGGGGGCCTCTTGGGATTACTCTCCTGTCGATGCCGGGGCCTAAGACCTTGTGTGGAGTCGGTGACGGAACCTGAGGATTCCTCTCCAGTGCTGACATGGATCTTGGGGTACTTCTGGAGTCTCCCCAGGGGAGTCAGTCCTCGTCTCGAGTGGGGGCATGCACGTGCGCTTTCCTCCCGAGATGTAGCAGCAGTATCACGCTTCCCTTCGCGTGGATCATGCGATCTGTGGCTTTCCCTCGAGGCTTTCCCATGAGGCTTTCCCACGAGGCTTTCCCACAGGGCTGTCCCACGTGCCACCGTGGTGTGAGTCAATACTCGGCTTGAAAGTCGAGGCAGTGCAAGGAAAACAGGTTTCCCCTCGAATGGACTGAGACATCTGGGGGACTCTGGGAATGGTGGCACGACCCTGGAGTTCCTCTCGCCTATCCTGTGGAGAGCGCTTCCTCTTGAGATGCGACGGGAACCCCGGGAATTCTTTCCCGTCCACTCAGAGAAAGGATCCCTACTCTCGAGCTAGGAGGCGGAAACGGGGCTCCTCTGGATGTGGGCGGGACTCTTGTGCATCCTCTCGAGTGGAGACGGGTATGTCTGGGATCCTCTTGAGTTGCAGCAAGGGTGTGAAGGACCTTTTGGAAGTTCCAGAGGTTAGATGTGATTAGCCTCGAGAGGCCTCAGCGGAAATGGGCCTCATCTCGCCCGGATGGGAGAACCTCTTGGATTTTCTCCTGTTGGGGCAGCTATTCTCGACTTACGATGGGGACCTCTAGGGACCCGCTTGGTGGCCTCAGGAAAGGCCAGTCCCCTATGCGAGTTGCTCGGGGCCTCTCGGGATTCCCCCTCACCGATCGATGCCGGGGCCTAAGACCTTGTGTGGAGTCGGTGCCGGATCCTTAGGATTCCCCTCCAGTGCTGACATGGATCTTGGGGTACTTCTGGAGTCTCCCCAGGGGAGTCAGTCCTCGTCTCAAGTGGGGGCATTCACGTGCGATTTCCTCCCGAGCTGAAGCAGCAGTGTCACGCTTCCCTTCGCGTGGATCAAGGATCTGTGCCTCGAGGCTTTGCTTTCCCCGAGGCTTTCCCACAGGGTTTGTCCCACATGCCAA
>NW_017191205.1:0-10889 GCF_001704415.2 Capra hircus
CTGTCGCTTTCTGACCTTGGAAAGACATTCCTAGCTTATAGCGCATCTCCCCTGTCCTTTCTGAGCCTTGGAAAGACATCCTAGCTTATAGCGGTATTGCTCATGAAGAAGCAGGATGCAGGAATGTGTCAGACATGACTGGGTGCCTTCCTGGGTTCAGCTCCGTGAGGGGCATTTCCACTCAGAGTAGGTCCCATGCCTCCTTGGGGAGGAAGTGGGGCCCGCTTGCCTCCAAATTGCCAAAGGCTGGAACAAAGCTAGTTCTATCAGAGGTAAGAAAAGAGCAATTGGATGGATGTGGAAGCTGTTGCTGGGCCGCACTGCTTCAGGCCCCCACCCCTCCGCCCCGAGAGAAACAGGCGCCCTGTGGCCCCTAGGTCCTGGATGCAGTTTCACACATAGAATGTGTCCCCATAGGAGCCAAGAATTTTCCTGACAGACCTAGGCT
Source organism: Capra hircus (assembly GCF_001704415.2). Lineage (NCBI taxonomy): Eukaryota > Metazoa > Chordata > Mammalia > Artiodactyla > Bovidae > Capra > Capra hircus. The sequence goes on from NW_017191205.1 coordinate 449, forward strand.
CACTAGAGCTCTCCTACAGAGCAAAGGGGATGGGACAGATGTGTGGCTGTGGCTCTGCCTTTCCCTGGGAGTGTGGAGCCGCTCCCTATGGCCCCGGGCTCCAGGGGAAATTGCCCCTGAATAATGACCTCCAAGAAGCGCTTTTCCAACTGGCTGAGACGTGGAGTTCTCAGGATGCAGGGAAAGCGAGTGTCCTTCGGGGAAGCAAAGGCAGTCACCTGTTATCATGACTTACTAGAATAGTAGGTACCTTCTCCGGTTGGGCAGAGGCCTTCCCTACCTGATCTGAAAAAGAAAATGAAGTAGCTCGCTGATTTGAGAAATAATTCCCAGACTTGGGTTTCCAACCAGTATAGAATCCGACAATGGCCCTGTCTTTGTAGCCGCGTTAATTAACAGGTATGTGAAGCTCTAAATATCAGTGGAAATTACATACAGCATATAGGCCCCAGTGTTCTGGAATGTGGAAAGAAACAACCAAACTCTTGAAGAGACACTTTCAAAATGGATCATAGAGACTGACTGTACATGGATGGGCTTGCTTCCGGCAGACTTACTCATATTACGGGTAACCGCACGTTCCCACAGTTGTTGTCCTTATGAAATTTTCTATGGGAGACCCCCCCCCACAGTGAGGCAGGTGTTAGCAGATTTGCCACAAGTAAGGGGTGGGATTTCACAGCAGATGGAACAATTAGGTAAGGTAATAAATCAGGTAACTAAGTTTGTATAAAAAAGAATATCATTCCCCCTTGAGGAACAGATTCATGAATTTGTGCTCAGTGATCAGGTGTGGCTCAATGACTGGAAACACAATTCCTTGGCCTGACATCGGAAAGGTCCTTATACTGTTGTTTTAGCCACAATTCTGAAAGAGATGGGAATACCAGACCACCTAACCTGCCTCTTGAGAAATCTGGATGAAGGTCAGGAAGCAACAGTTAGAGCAGGACATGGAACAACAGACTGGTTCCAAAAAGGAAAAGGAGTATGTCAAGGCTGTATATTGTCACCCTGTTTATTTAACTTATATGCAGAGTACATCATGAAACATGCTGGGATGGAAGATACATGAACTGGAATCAAGATTGCCGGTAGAAATATCAATAAACTTAGATATGCAGATGACACCACCATTATGGCAGAACGTGAAGAGGAAAGGGTATGTCGGGGAACTTCTTGAGTTGCAGCAAGGGTGTGAAGGACCCTTTGGAAGTTCCAGAGGTTAGGTGTGGTTAGTCTCGAGATGCCTCAGCAGAAATGGGCCTCATGTCGCCTGGAACGGAGAGGCTCCTGGATATTTCCGAGTTTCAGCAGGTGCTCTCCTTGTGTGGAGTCGGGGCCGGAAGCTGAGGATTCCTCTCCAGTGCTGACATGGATTTTGGGTACTTCTGGAGTCTCCACAAGGGAGTCAGGCCTCGTCTCGAGTGGGGCATGAGCGTGCCATTTCCTCCCATGCTGTAGCAGCAGTGTCACGGTTCCCTTGCGTGGACCAAGGGATCTGTGGCTTTCCCTCGAGTCTTTCCCACGAGGCTTTCCCACAGGGCTGTCCCACGTGTCACGGTGGTGTGAGTCGATCCTCGGCGTGAAAGCGAGGCAGTGCAGGGAAAACAGGTTCCTGTGGAACGGACTGACACATCTGGGGAGTCTTGGAATGGTGGCACGACCCTGCAGTTCCTCTCCCCTTTCCTTTGGAGAGCGCCACCTTGAGATGCGATGGGAATGCCGGGAATTCTTTTCCGAACAAGCAGGGAAAGGATCCCTCATCTCGAGGTACGAGCCGGAAACGGAGCTCCTCAGGATGTGGCCGGGACCATCCTGCTTCCTCTTGAGTGGAGACGGGTGTGTCGGGAACTTCTTGAGTTGCAGCTTGACTGTGAAAGACTCTTTGGAAGTTCCAGAGGTCAAGTGTGATTAGCCTCGAGACACCTCAGTGGAAACTGGGCCTCATCTCGCCTGCAGGGGAGAACCTCCTGTATTTACCGAGTTTCGGCAGGTGCTCTCGACTTACGACGGGGACTTCAGGGACCCGTCTGTTGGCCTCAGGAAAGGCCAGTCCCCATGCGAGTTGCTTGGGGGCCTCTCAGGATTCCTCTCCGTCGATGCCGGGCCTAAGATCTTGTGTGGAGTCGGTGCCGGAACCTGAGGATTCCTCTCCAGTGCTGACAGGGATCTTGGGGTACTTCTGGAGTCTCCCCAGGAAAGTCATTCTCATCTCGAGTGGGGGCATGCACATGCGATTTCCTCCCGAGCTGTAGCAGCAGTGTCACGCTTCCCTTCGCGAGGATCAAGGGATCTGTGGCTTTCCCTCGAGGGTTTCCCACAGGGCTGTCCCACGTGCCACCGTGGTGTGAGTCTATCCTTGGCAGGAAAGTCGAGGCAGTGCAGGGAAAACAGGTTTCCCTGGAATGGACTGAGACATCTGGGACTCTGGGAATGGTGCACGACCCTGGAGTTCCTCTCGCCTTTCCTGTGGAGAGCCTCCTCTTGAGATGCGACGGAACGCCGGGATTCTTTCCCGACCACGCAGGGAAAGGATCCCTCCTCTCGAGCTAGGAGGCGGAAACGGGCTCTCTGGATTCTCGTGCTTCCTCTCGAGTGGAGACGGAACTTCTTGAGTTGCAGCAAGGTGTGAAGGACCCTTTGGAAGTTCCAGAGGTTAGGTTGATTAGCCTCTGCCTCAGCGGAAATGGGATCTCGCCTGGAGGGGAGAACCTCCTGGATTTTTCTCGAGTTCAGGTGCTCTCGACTTACGACGGGGACCTCAGGACCCGCTCTGGTGGCCTCAGGAAAGGCCAGTCCCCATGCGAGTTGCTCGGGGCGGGATTCCTCTCCCGTCGATGCCGGGGCCTAAGACTTTGTGGAGTCGGTGCCGGAACCTGAGGATTCCTCTCCAGTGCTGACATGGATCTTGGGTACTTCTGGAGTCTCCCAGGGGAGTCAGTCCTCGTCTCGAGTGGGGCATGCACGTGCGCTTTCCTCCCGAGCTGTAGCAGCAGTGTCACACTTCCCTTTTGTGTGGATCAAGGGATCTGTGGCTTTCCTGCTTTCCCACGAGGCTTTCCCACGAGGCTTTCCACAGGGCTGTCCCACGTGCCACCGTGGTGTGAGTCGATCCTCGGCTTGAAAGTCGAGGCAGTGCAGGGAAAACAGGTTTCCCTGGAATGGACTGAGAAATCTCTGGGACTCTGGGAATGGTGTCACGACCCTGGAGTTCCCTCTCGTTTCCTGTGGAGACCGCCTCCTCTTGAGATGCGACCGGAACGCCGGGAATTCTTTCCCGACAACGCAGGGAAAGGATTCCACCTCTCGATCTATGAGGCGGAAACGGGCTCTCTGGATGTGGGCGGGCTCGTGCTTTCCTCTCGAGTGGAGAGGGTACGTCGGGAACTTCTTGAGTTGCAGCAAGGGTGTGAAGGACCCTTTGGAAGTTCCAGAGGCCAGGTTGATTAGCCTCGAGACGCCTCCGCGGAAATGGCTCATCTCGCCTGGAGGGGAGAACCTGATTTTCTAGAGTTGCCACAGGTGCTCTCGACTTAAGACGGAGGACCTCAGGGACCTGGTCTGGTGGCCTCAGGAAAGGCCAGTCCCCATGCGAGTTGCTAGGGGGCCCTTCGGGATTCCTCTCCCGTCGATGCCGGGGCCTAAGACGTTGTGTGGAGACGGTGCCGGAACCTGAGGATTCCTCTCCAGTGCTGACATGGATCTTGGGGTACTTCTGGAGTCTCCCCAGGGGAGTCAGTCCTCGTCTCGAGTGGGGGCATGCACGTGCACTTTCCTCCCGAGCTGTAGCAGCAGTGTCATGCTTCCCTTCGCGTGGATGAAGAAATCTGTGGCTTTCATCGAGGTTTTTGCAGGAGGCTTTCCCACGAGGCTTTCCCACAGGGCTGTCCCACGTGCCACCGTGGTGTGAGTCGATCCTCGGCTTGAAAGTCGAGGCAGTGCAGGGAAAACTGGTTTCCCTGGAATGGACTGAGACATCTGGGGGACTCTGGTATGGTGGCTCGACCCTGGAGTTCCTCTCGCCTTTCCTGTGGAGAGCGCCTCCTCTTGAGATGCGATGGAAACGCCGGGAATTCTTTCCCGAACACGCAGGGAAAGGATCCCTCCTCTCGAGCTAGGGAGGCGGAAACGGGGCTCCTCTGGATGTCGGCGGGGAGGCTCGAGCTTTCTCTCAAGTGGAGACGGTTATGTCGGGGAACTTCTTGAGTTGCAACAAGTGGGTGATGTACCCTTTGGAAGTTCCAGAGGTTAGGTGTGATTAGCCTCGAGAGGCCTCATTGGAAATGGGCCTCATCTCGCCTGGAGGGGGAGAACCTTCTGGATTTTCTCGAGTTGCAGCAGTTTCTCTCACTTACGACGGGGACCTCAGGACATGCTCTGGTGGCCTCAGGAAAGGCCATTCCCCATGCGAGTTGCTCGGGGCCTCTCGGGATTCCTCTCCTGTCGATGCCGGGTCCTAAGACCTTGTGTGGAGTCGGTGCCGGAACCTGAGGATTCCTCTCCAGTCCTGACATGGATCTTGGGGTACGTCCTGAGTCTCCCCTGGGGAGTCAGTCCTCGTCTCGAGTGGGGGCATGCACGTGCTTTCCTCCCCAGCTATAGCAGCAGTGTCAGGCTTCCCTTCGCGTGGATCAAGGGATCTGTGGCTTTCCCTGGCTTTCCCACGAGGCTTTCCCTCGAGTCTTTCCCACAAGGCTGTCCCACGTGCCACCGTGGTGAGAGTCGATCCTCGGCTTGAAAGTCGAGGCAGTGCAGGGAAAAAGGTTTCCCTGGAATTGGACTGAGACATCTGAGGGACTCTGGGAATGGTGGCACGACCCTGGAGTTCCTCTCGCCTTTCCTGTGGAGAGCGCCTCTCTTGAGATGCGACGGAAACGTCGGGAATTCTTTCCCGAACACGAAGGGAAAGGATCCCTCCTCTCGAGCTAGGAGGCGGAAACGGGGCTCCTCTGGATGTCGGACTCTCGTGCTTCCTCTCGAGTGGAGACGGGGTATGTCGGGGAACTTCTTGAGTTGCAGCAAGGGTGTGAAGGACCCTTTGGAAATTCCAGAGGTTAGGTGTGATTAGCCTCGAGACGCCTCAGCGGAAATGGGCCTCATCTCTTGGAGGGAGAACCTCCTGGATTTTCTCGAGTTGCGGCAGGTGCTCTCGACTTACGACGGGGACCTCTGGGACCCGCTCTGGTGGCCTCAGGAAAGGCCAGTCCCCATGCTAGTTGCATGGGGCCTCTGGGATTCCTCTCCCGTCGATGCGGGCCTAAGACCTTGTGTAGAGTCGGTGCGGAACCTGAGGATTCCTCTCCAGTGCTGACATGGTTCCTGGGGTACTTTGAGTCTCCCTGGGAGTCAGTCCTCGTCTCGAGTTGGGGCATGCACGTGCGCTTTCCTCCCGAGCTGTAGCAGCAGTGTCACGCTTCCCTTCGCGTGGATGAAGGAATCTGTGGCTTTCCCCGAGTCTTTCCCACGAGGCTTTCCACGAGGCTTTCCCAAAGGCTGTCCACGTGCCACCGTGGTGTGAGTCGATCCTCGGCTTGAAAGTCGAGGCAGTGCAGGGAAAACAGGTTTCCCTGGAATGGACTGAGACATCTGGGGGACTCTGGAATGGTGGCACGACCCTGGAGTTCCTCTCGCCTTTCCTGTGGAGAGCGCCTCTTGAGATGCGAAAGGCCGGAATTCTTTCCCGAACACGCAGGGAAAGGATCCCTCCTCTCGAGCTAGGAGGCGGAAACGGGGCTCCTCTGGATGTGGCGGGACTCTCGTGCTTCCTCTCGAGTGGAGACGGGTATGTCGGGGAACTTCTTGAGTTGCAGCAAGGGTGTGAAGGACCCTTTGAAGTTCCAGAGGTTAGGTGTGATTAGCCTCGAGAAGCCTCAGCGGAAATGGGCCTCATCTCGCCTGGAGGGGAGAACCTCCTGGATTTTCTCGAGTTGCGGCAGGTGCTCTCGACTTACGACGGGGACCTCAGGGACATGCTCTGGTGGCCTCAGGAAAGGCCAGTCCCCATGCGAGTTGCTCGGGGGCCTCTCGGCTCCGTCGATGCCGGGGCCTAAGACCTTGTGTGGAGTCGGTGCCGGAACCTGAGGATTCCTCTCCAGTGCTGACATGGATCTTGGGGTACTTCTGAGTCTCCCCAGGGGAGTCAGTCCTCGTCTCGAGTGGGGGCATGCACGTGCGCTTTCCTCCCGAGTGTAGCAGCAGTGTCACGCTTCCCTTCGCGTGGATCAAGGGATCTGCGGCTTTCCCTCGAGGCTTTCCCGAGGCTTTCCCACAGGGCTGTCCCACGTGCCACCGTGGTGTGAGTCGATCCTCGGCTTGAAAGTCGAGGCAGTGCAGGGAAAACAGGTTTCCCTGGAATGGACTGAGACATCTGGGGGACTCTGGGAATGGTGGCACGACCCTGGAGTTCCTCTCGCCTTTCCTGTGGAGAGCGCCTCCTCTTGAGATGCGGGGAACGCCGGGAATTTTTTCCGACCACGCCGGGAAATATCCCTGCTCTCGAGCTATGAGGCGGAAACGGGGCTCCTCTGGATGAGGGCGGGACTCTCGTGCTTCCTCTCAGTGGAGACGGGTATGTTGGGGAACTTCTTGAGTTGCAGGAAGGGTGTGAAGGACCCTTTGGAAAGTCAAAAGGTTAGGTGTGATTAGCCTCGAGATGCCTCAGCGGAAATGGGCCTAATCTCGCCTGGAAGGGAGAACCTCCTGGATTTTCTCGGTGCGGCAGGTGCTCTCGACTTACAATGGGGACCTCAGGGACCCGCTCTGGTGGCCTCAGGAAAGGCCAGTCCCCATGCGAGTAATTCGGGGGGCCTCTAGGGCCTCCTCTCCCCGTCGGTGCCGGGCCTAAGACCTTGTGTAGAGTCGGTGCCGGAACCTGAGCATTCCTCTCCAGTGCTGACATGGATTTTGGGGTACTTTTGGAGTCTCCCTTGGGAGTCAGTCCTCGTCTCGTTTGGGGGCATGCAAGTGCGCTTTCCTGCCGAGATGGGGCAGCAGTGTCATGTTTCCCGTCGAGTGGATCAAGGAATCAGTGGCTTTCCTCGAGTCTTTTCCACAAGGCTTTCCCACGAGGCTTTTCCACAGGGCTGTCCCACGTGCCAACGTGGTGTGAGTCGATCCTCGGCTTGAAAATTCGAGGCAGTGCAGGGAATACAGGTTTCCCTGGAATGGACTGAGACCTCTGGGGGACTATCAGATTGGTGGCACACCCTGGAGTTCCGCTCGCCTTTCCTGTGGAGAGGGCCTCCTCTTGAGATGCGACGGGAACGCCGGGAATTCTTTCCCGAGAACACAGGGAAAGGATCCCTCCTCTCGAGCTAGGAGGCGGAAACGGGGCTCCTCTAGATGTGGGCGGGAATCTCGTGCTTCCTCTCGAGGAGACGGGTATGTCAGGGAACTTCTTGAGTTGCAGCAAGGGTGTGAAGGACCCTTTGGAAGTTCCATAGGTTAGGTGTGATTAGCCTCGAGACGCCTCTGGGAAATGGGCCTCATCTCGCCTGGAGGGGAGTACTTCCTGAATTTTCTCGAGTTGTGGCAGGCGCTCTCGACTTACGACGGGGACCTAAGGGACCCGCTCTGGTGGCCTCAGGAAAGGCCAGTCCACATGCGAGTTGATTGGGGCCTCTCGGGATTCCTCTCTCGTCGATGTCAGGGCCTAAGATCTTGTATGGAGTCCGTGCCGGAACCTGAGCATTCCTCTCCAGTGCAGACATGGATCCTGGGGTACTTCTGGAGTCTCCCCAGGGGAGTCAGTCCTCGTCTCGAGCGGGGGCATGCACGTGCGCTTTCCTCCCGAGCTGTAGCACAAGTGTCACGCTTCCCTTCGCGTGGATCAAGAGATCTGTGGCTTTCTCTTGAGGCTTTCACACGAGGCTTTCCCACGAGGCTTTCTCACAGGGCTGTCCCACGATGCCACCGTGGTGTGAGTCGATCCTCGGCTTGAAAGTCGAGCAGTGCAGGGAAAACAGGTTTCCCTGGAATGGACTGAGACATCTGGGGACTCTGGGAATGGTGTCACGACCCTGGAGTTCCTCTCGCCTTTCCTGTGGAGAGCGTCTCCTCTTGTGATGCGACGGGAACGCCGGGAATTCTTTCCCGAACACGCAGGGAAAGGATCCCTCCTCTCGAGCTAGGAGGCGGAAACGGGGCTCCTCTGGATGTGGGCAGAACTCTCCTGCTTCCTCTCGAGTGGAGACGGGTATGTCGGGAAACTTCCTGAGTTGCATCAAGGGTGCGAAGGACCTTTTGGAAGCTCCAGAGGTTAGGTGTGATTAGCCTCGAGACGCCTCAGCGGAAATGGGCCTCTTCTCGCCTGGAGGGGAGAACCTCCTGGATTTTCTCGAGTTGCAGCAGGTGCTCTCGACTTACTACGGGGACCTCAGGGACCCGCTCTGGTGGCCTCAGGAAAGGCCAGTCCCCATGCTAGTTGCTCGGGGGCCTCTCGGGATTCCTCTCCCGTCTATGCCGGGGCATAAGATCTTGTGTGGAGTCGGTGCCGGAACCTTAGCATTCCTCTCCAGTGCTGACATGATCTTGGGGTTCTTCTGTAGTCTCCCCAGTGGAGTCAGTCCTCGTCTCGAGTGGGGGCATGCACATGCGCTTTCCTCTCGAGCTGTAGCAGCAGTGTCACGCTTCCCTTCGCGTGGATCAAGGGATCTGTGGCTTTCCCTCGAGGCTTTCCAACGAGGCTTTCCCACAGGGCTGTCCCACGTGCCACCGTGGTGTGAGTCGATCTTCGCTTGAAAGTCGAGGCAGTGCAGGGAAAGCAGGTTTCCCTGGAATGGACTGAGACATCCTGGGGACTCTGGGAATGTGGAACGACCCTGGAGTTCCTTTCGCCTTTCCTGTGGAGAGCGCCTCCTCTTGAGATGCGACGGAAACGCCAGGAATTGTTTCCCGACCACGCAGGGAAAGGATCCCTCCTCTCGAGCTAGGAGGCGGAAACGGGGGGCTCCTCTGGATGTGGGCGGGACTCTCGTGCTTCCTCTCGAGTGTAGACGGGTATGTCGGGGATCTTCTTGAGTTGCAGCAAGGGTGTGAAGTCGCTTTGGGAGCTCCAGAGGTTAGGTGTGATTAGCCTCGAGATGCCTCAGCGGAAATGGGCCTCATCTCGCCTGGAGGGGAGAACCTCCTGGATGTTCTCGAGTTGGGGCAGGTGCTCTCGACTTACGACGGGGACCTCAGGGACCCGCTCTGGTGGCTCTGGAAAGGCCAGTCCCAAGCGAGTTGTTCGGGCCTCTCGGGATTCCTCTCCCGTCGATGCCGGGGCCTAAGATCTTGTGTGGAGCCGGTGCCGGAACCTGAGTATTCCTCTCCAGTGCTGACGTGGATCTGGGGGACTTCTGGAGTCTCCCCAGTAGAGTCAGTCCTCCTCTCGAGTTGGGGCATGCACGTGCGCTTTCCTTCCGAGCTGTAGCAGCAGTGTCATGCTTCCCTTCGCGTGGATCAAGGGATCTGTGGCTTTCCCTCGAGGCTTTCCCACGAGCTTTCCCACGAGGCTTTCTGCCGGGGTCCAGCCCCGGTGGATCCAGGGAATTCGAAGGGTGGACGGCGTTGGCGTGGAAAGACTTGTTTTTGTTTATTAATGTAAGACTATTAAGAAACTGTGTAATGAAGATTAAGTGGACGAAGAGGGCTGAATTGGTTTACGAATAAAATTCCAGACAAGGAATTTGCACCATCTACGTTGGGCCACCGCGCGCCCGCTTGAATATCTAAGGTGCTTGGCCTTTGGTGCGGGTCTTAACAGCCGGGCAAGTAAGTAGACCTGGCGAGCCTCCGCGCCCAGATGGAGATTCAGCCTGAAGTTAAAGTAAAGAGCAGAGAGAGGGAAGGGGAGAGAAGAGGAGAGAGAGAGACATGGGGGGAGCCAGAGTCCCAAGAAACCAGGCCGAGAGACTAGTTCGAGAAACTGATCCGATCCTTTATTGTTCAGAAGGCCTTTTATACTTTTGATAAAACATGGAGATCAATGGGTAACACAGAATTATGTAGCGTTCGCAGCCCAGACTCTTTCTATACATCATTTTGTATACAAAAGGTCTCAGGTGATTTACATTATCTTCTGGCCAAGAAGCTTGTTAACACTTTTTAGCTCTCTTCCTTAATGAATGTTGATTTTGTTTCCCCTGAAGTGTTTTCTTTAATTTGCATCTCCTTAAAGCATTAAAGTTACATCTCTATAGAACAAAGGTGCAGTGGGGATATAACAAAGAAGGTACTTAACTCAAAGATCTAATGTTGCTAATACCAGGTCTACTACTTGTTTTTCTATATACCAACTATATCTAAAAATAAAGGATATGAAAATTTGGCAGCAAGCATTGACTCAACAAATGAAACTTTTAATCAGTCCTATTCTAAAGATTTTGACTCTTCGGAAGCCCCTACATTCCTAGGATATTTTAAGCTTCCTTCCTTGTGCAGTCCGGCCTCAAACAAT
>NW_017191206.1:0-10889 GCF_001704415.2 Capra hircus
GGTCACTGCTGCGACTTGAAATGCTTTAATATGATAACTGGAATTATAACTGACAGCATTTGACCAGGACATATCAGATTTTCACGGATGTCAGATAATTTCTAGGATATCTATATTAGGAACTGAAGGAATCTTTGAACCTAGGAAAGAAAACAACAGTCTCAAAGGCCCTTGCTGAATCTATCAGCAAGGAATGTCTTTGCAAGGATCGCAAAGTGAAGGGAAAATACACCGACCTGCCTCTGCCAACTTTGGTCCTCTGAGCAGATCTGGAGGTCTCCCTTTGTATAAGCTAACCTGTTCCTTCCAAATAGAGGTTTGCAACACAAGTGGCCGCCTATTCTTCCCCGAAGGAGGCTCTCTTTCCCCACATCCTGCGAACTCCCTTTCCCAGCCTCCTGGAAAAAGCGCTTCTTGCAGTTCCTTTCAGAAAATCCTATGGACGGAGAAGCCTGGTAGGCTGCAGTCCTGGGGTCGCTGAGGGTCGGACACGACTGAGCGACTGCACTTTCATTTTCACTTTCATGCATTGGAGAAGGCAATGGCAACCCACTTACTGTTCTTGCCTGGAGAATCCCAGGGACGGGGAGCCTAGTGGGCTACCGTCTATGGCGTCGCACAGAGTCGAACACGACTGAAGCAACTTAGCAGCAGCAGCAGCAGCAGTTCCTTTCTTAGGGCAGTTATCCCTGAGATTGGGACCTGGAAAGGCAGAGCCACCTCCACACACACGTCTTTTCTGTCCCCTTTCCTCTGGAGGAGAGCTCTAGTGAGCCTAGGTCTGTCAGGAAAATTCTTGGCTTTGACGGATCCCACCCAGTGTGTGAACCTGCATACCCGACCTAGGGGCCACAGGCACCTGTTTTGCTCGAGTGGGTCCTGGAGGGGTGCAGCATAGCAAGAGCTTAAAAAATCCATCCAATTTGTCTTTTTTTTTTTACCTCGGAGAGAACGAGTTTGCTCCACCTCCACCCTTTGGCAGTGTGGAGGGAAGAGGGCACCACCCTCTCCCAAAGGGGACATAGGGCCTACCAGGAGAGAAAGGCCCCTTGAGGAGCTGAGCCCAGGTAGGCAGCCAGTGATGTCAAGCACACTCCCGCTGCTTGCTTCTTCATGGGCACTCCCACGATCTGCTAGGAATGTCTTTGCAAGGATCTCAAAGGGAAGGGGAGATACATGGCCCTGTCTCTGGAACTTCAGTCCTCGGAGCAGATCTGGAGGTCTTGAGTTGTATAAGCAAACCTGTTCCTTCCAAATAGAGGCTTGCAAACACACCCCCGGTGGTTGCCTCTTCTTCCCCGAAGAAGTCTTTCTTTCCCCACATGCTGCGAACTCCCTGTCCCAACCTCCAAGAATAGCGCTTCTTGCCATTCCTTTCTTAGAGGCAGTTATCCCTGAGCTTGGGGCCGTAGGAGTAGCCCCACACTCACAGGCAAAGGCAAAGACTCCTCCATACATCTCCTCTATCCCCTTTGCTCTGGAGGAGAGCTCTAGTGAGCCTAGGTCTTTCAGGAAAATTCTTGGCTTGGACAGGATCTCACCCTGTTTGTGAACCTGCATACCCAACCAGGGGCCACAGAGCACCTGTTTCAGTAAAGTGGGCCCTGAAAGGGTGCAGCCTAGCAAGAGCTTGAAAATCCATTCAATTGCTGTTTTTGTACCTCTGACAGAGCGAGCTTGGCTCCACCCTTTGGCAGTGAGGAGAAAAGAGGCATGACACCCTCCCCAAGGGGACATGGGGCCTACTTCGAGAGGAAAGGCCCCTTGTGGAGCTGAGGCCAGGAAGGCACACAGTCGTGTCAAACACACTCCCACTGCTTGCTTCTTCAGGGGCACTCCCGCTATCAGCTAGGAATGTCTTTGCAATGATCACAAAGGGAAGGGGAGATACAGGGCCCTGCTTCTGGACCTCCGGTGCTCTGAGCAAATCTCGAGGTCTCCCGTTGTTTGGTCAAGGTCAAGTCAAGTTCAAGGTCAAGGTCAAGGTCAAGGTCAAGTTCAAGTTCAAGTTCAAGCTCAAGATCAAGTTGAAGTTTAAGTTCAAGTTCAAGGTCAACTTCAAGTTCAAGGTCAAGTCAAGTTCAGGGTCAAGTTCAAGTTCAAGGTCAAGTTCAAGTTCAAAGTGAAGTTCAAGGTCAAGGTCAAGTTCAAGTTCAAGTCAAGTTCAAGTTCAAGTTGAAGTTCAAGGTCAAGGACAAGTTCAAGTTGAAGTTCAAATTCAAGTTCAAGTTCAAGTTCAAGTCAAGGTCAAGTTCAAGTCAAGTTCAAGTTCAAGTTCAAGGTCAAGTTCAAGTTCAAGTCAAGTTCAAGAGTTCAAGTTCAAGTTCAAGTTCAAAGTCAAGTTCAAGTCAAGTCAAGTTGAAGTTCAAGTTCAAGTTCAAGGTCAAGTTCAAGTTCAAGGTCAAGGTCAAGGCCAAGTTCAAGGTCAAGTCAAGTTCAAGTCAAGGTCAAGTTCAAGTTCAAGGGCAGGGCAAGGCCAAGCCCAAGACCAAGGCAAGGGCAACGGCAACGCCAAGGGCAAGGCCAAGGCCAGGCCAAGGCAAAGGCCAAGCCACCAAAGCGAAGCCCAAACCCCGTAACGCCTGACAAAAGGCAGAAGCCACTAGTCCCCTGTGCAGAGGAAGCCACTGAAGGCAGCAAGGCCACCGAGCTCCCCGACTCCCATTCCCACATGAAGATGTGAGGATAAAGGGCCTCATCCCAGCAAAGCACCCGCTCCCACCACCCCCAACCCCGGCCCCCGCCCCCCGCAGCACGCCCCCTGAAACAACACTGTCTTCCCAGAAAAGAGAACGGAGAAGCCATGTGTGTGCCAAAGGAGCAAGATGAACGAACGATGCCACGCCCTCCGAATTTGGGCACACCTGACGCCTCGGAACCCCGGGCCTGGCTGATGGGTCCCAGCCGTTCTCGGGTGGGAGGGGGGTCAACACATTGCCGAGAGCCCTTGCCCAGGCCACCCGCAAATCCACTGAGATGTGTGATCCGACCAAAGGGACCAAGGGCAAACGTACCGCTTGAGGTGCTGGAGGAGCCGGACAAAGCCATGGTGGGAGAGGCACACGGGCACGCTGCAGACTGCTGCCGAGTGGGCGGGGACCCAGCAGCTCAGGACTCTGGAGAACGGGAGGCGTCTCCGCCACCATTGACGTCAATAGGGTTTGGGTGGGTAGATGGAGGGGGGCCGCCCCGGCCTCTTTCCAAGCAGAGACCCTGGACGGAGTCCCGTGGAGCGAGTGGGCTTTTCCGGGAACGGCTGTGCCCTGGACCACCAAGATCCCCGTTGGGGTGGTCGGGCAGTTCGGGGGCATTGGTTTGTGGCCCTCCCTCGCAGGGGGGGTGGTTTCAACCCCGAGTGGATCAATCAGGGGCCCTCAGCAGTGCCAAGGGAACTCACCACCCAGGAAACGCCCCTAGGTCCCTTTGAATTGGCCACCAACGCCCCTTTCCCAGCCTGCCTTGCTCTGGGATTTCCCGCCTTTTCACATTCCACAGGTCCCTGGTCCTCGACTGTCCCCGCTGGCTCCTCCGAGGCATTCCGGGACACCAGACGCTCTCTCCAGCGCTCCACCTAGATGCCTCGCTGTCCTCGCCTCCGTTTCCCCATGCCCCCTCCCCAACTCCTCCGTGGGCTCTTGGCATCCTTTCCCTACAGCAGTCCCAGAGTGCCACCGCTGAGGGCTTTGAGTTGCCTGGAGCCCAAGGCTCCGGCCAGAGACCTGAGGGCCAGCGTCTGGACTGGCAGCTAATGCCATTTGGGGCTTTTCTCACGAGCCTGAGGCCCGCACGTCCCGGCAACCCCCCAGTGCCCTGGAGATACCCGCCCAAGGGGACAGTGTATCCCCTACTGTGGGGAAGGAGGTTCCTGTTTTCCCTGCACTGGTTCGACTTTCACGCCGAATATCGACTCACACCATGGTGGCAAGTGGAATAGCCCTGTGGGAAAGCCTCATGGAAAGACTCCAGGAAAGCCACAGATCCCTTGATCCACGCGAAGGGAAGCATGACACTGCTGCTACAGCTCGGGAGCAAAGCGCACGTGCATTTCCACTTGAGACGAGGACTGACTCCCCTGGGGAAACTCCAGAAGTACCCCAAGATCCATGTCAGCACTGGAGAGGAATCCTCAGTTTGCGGCACCGACTGCACACAAGGACTTAGGCCCCAGCATCGACGAGAGAGGAATCCAGACAGGCCCCCAATAATTCGCATGGGGACTGGCCTTTCCTGAGGCCACCAGAGCGGTCCCTGAGGTCCCCGACGTAGTCGAAAGCTCCTGCCGCAACTCGCAAAATCCAGGAAGTTCTCCCCTCCAGGCGAGTTGAGGCCCATTTCCGCTGAGGCTTCTCGAGGCTAATCACACCTAACCTCTGGAACTTCCAAGGGTCCTTCACACCCTTGCTGCAACTCAAGAAGTTCCCCGAAATACCCGTCTCCACTCGAGAGGAAGCACCAGAGTTCTGCCCACATCCAGAGGAGCCCCCGAGTCCGCCTCCTATCTCGAGAGGAGGGATCCTTTCCCTGCGTGATCGGGAAAGAATTCGTGGCTTTCCTGTCGCATTTCAAGAGGAGGCGCTCAACACAGGAGAGGCGAGAGGAATTCCAGGGTCGTGCCACCATTCCCAGAGTCCCCCAGATGTCTCAGTCCATTCCAGGGAAACCTGTTTTCCCTGCACTGCCTCGACTTTCAAGCTGAGGATCGACTCACACCACGGTGGCACGTGGGACAGCCCTGTGGCAAAGCCACGTGGGAAAGCCTCGTGGGAAAGCCTCGAGGGAAAGCCACAGATCCCTTGATCCACGCGAAGGGAAGCGTGACACTGCTGCTAGAGCTTGGGAGGAAAGAGCACGTGCATGCCCCCACTCGAGACGAGGACTGACTCCCCTGGGGAGACTCCAGAAGTACCCAAGATCCATGTCACCACTGGAGAGGAATCCTCAGGTTACGGCACCCACTCCACACAAGATCTTAGGCCCCGGCATCGAGGGAGAGGAATCCCGAGAGGCCCCCGAGCAACTCGCATGGGGACTGGCCTATCCTGAGGCCACCAAAGCGGGTGCCTGAGGTCCCCGTCGTAAGTCGAGAGCACCTGCCGCAACTCGAGAAAATCCAGGAGGTTCTCCCCTCCAGGCGAGATGAGTCCCATTTCTGCTGAGCCGTCTCGAGGCTAATCACACCTAACCTCTGGAACTTCCAAAGGGTCCTTCACACCCTTGCTGCAACTCAAGAAGTTCCCCGACATACCAGTCTCCACTCGAGAAAGCACGAGAGTCCCGCCCACATCCAGAGGAGCCCCGTTTCCACCTCCTAGCTCGGAGGAGGGTTCCTTTCCCTGCCTGCTCGGGAAAGAATTCCCTGCGTTTCCGTCGCATCTCAAGAGGAGGCGCTCTCCAAAGGAAAGGCGAGAGGAACTCCAGGGTCGTGCCACCATTCCCAGAGTCCCCCAGATGTCTCAGTCCACTGCAGGGAAACCTGTTTTCCCTGCACTGCCTCGACTTACAAGCCAAGGATCGACTCACACCACGGTGGCACGTGGACAGACCTGTGGGAAAGACTCGTGGGAAAGCCCCGTGGGAAAGCCTCGGGAAAGCCTCGAGGGAAAGCCACAGATCCCTTGATCCAAGCGAAGGGAAGCGTGACACTGCTGCTACAGCTCGAGAGGAAATCGCACGTGCAGGCCTCCAGTCGAGACGAGGACTGACTCCCCTGGGGAGACACAGAAGTACCCCAAGATCCATGTCAACAATGGAGAGGAATCCTCAGGTTCCGGCACCGACTCCACACAAGGTCTTAGGCAGTGGCATCACGAGAGAGGAATCCCGAGAGGTCCCCGAGCAACTCGCATGGGGACTGGCCTTTCCTGAGGCCACCAGAGTGGGTCCCTGAGGTCCCCGTCGTAAGTCAAGAGCACCTGCCACAACTCGAGAAAATTCAGGAGGTTCTCCCCTCCAGGCAAGATGAGGCCCATTTCCACTGAGGCGTCTCCAGGCAAATCACACCTAACATCTGGAACTTCCAAAGGGTCCTTCACACCCTGGCTGCAACTCAAGAAGTTCCCCGACATACCTGTCTCCGCTCGAGAGAAAGCACGAGAGTCCCGCCCACATCCAGAGGAGCCCCGTTTGCGCCTCCTAACTCGAGAGGAGGGATCCTTTTAATGCATGGTTGGGAAAGAATTCCCAGCGTTTCCGTCGCATCTCAAGAGGAGGGGTTCTCCGCAGGAAAGGCGAGAGGAACTCCAGGGTCGTGCCACCATTCCCAGAGTCCCCCAGATATCTCAGTCCATTCCAGGGAAACCTGTTTTCCCTGCACTGCCTCGACTTTCAAGCCGAGGATCGACTCACACCACGGTGGCACGTGGGACAGCCCTGTGGGAAAGCCTCGTGGGAAAGCCTCATGGGAATGACTCGAGGGAAATCCACAGAATACTTGATCCACGCAAAGGGAAGCGTGACACTGCTGCTACAGCTCAGGAGGAAATCACACGTGCATGCCCCCACTCGAGATGAGGGCTGACTCCCCTGGGGAGACTCCAGAAGTACCCCAAGATCCTGTCAGCACTGTAGAGAAAACCTCAGGTTCCGGCACCCACTCCAAAAAAGATCTTAGCCCCGGCATCGACGGAGAGGAATCCCGAGAGGCCCCGAGCAACTCGCATGGGGACTGGCCTTTCCTGAGGCCACCAGAGCGGGTCCCTGAGGTTCCCGTCTTAAGTCGAGAACACCTGCCCCAACTCGAGAAAATCCAGGAGGTTCTCCCCTCCAGGCGAGATGAAGCCCATTTCCGCTGAGGCGTCTCGAGGCTAATCACATCTAACATCTGGAACTTCCAAAGGGTCCTTCACACCCTTGCTGCACTCAAGAAATTCCCCTACATACCCGGCTCCACTCGAGAGGAAGCACGAGAGTCCCGCCCACATCCAGAGGAGCCCCGGTTCCGCCTCCTACCTCGAGAGGAGGGATCCTTTCCCTGCGTGGTCATGAAAGAATTTCCGGCGTTCCCGTCGCATCTCAAGAGGAGGCGCTCTCCACAGGAAAGGCGAGAGGAATTCCAGGGTCGTGCCACCATTCCCAGAGTCCCCCAGATGTCTCAGTCCATTCAATGGAAACCTGTTTTCCCTGCACTGCCTCGACTTTCAAGCCGAGGATCGACTCACACCCCGGTGGCATGTGGGACAGCCCTGTGGGAAAGCCTTCGGAAAGCCTCGAGGGAAAGCCTCGAGGGAAAGCCACAGATCCCTTGATCCACGCGAAGGGAAGCATGACACTGCTGCTACAGCTCGGGAGCAAAGCGCACGTGCATTTCTCCACTTGAGACGAGGACTGACTCCCCTGGGGAAACTCCAGAAGTACCCCAAGATCCATGTCAGCACTGGAGAGGAATCCTCAGTTTGCGGCACCGACTGCACACAAGGACTTAGGCCCCAGCATCGACGAGAGAGGAATCCAGACAGGCTCCCCAATAATTCGCATGGGGACTGGCCTTTCCTGAGGCTACCAGAGCGGGTCCCTGAGGTCCCCGACGTACGTCGAAAGCTCCTGCCGCTACTCGCAAAATCCAGGAAGTTTCTCCCCTCCAGGCGAGTTGAGGCCCATTTCCTCTGAGGCGTCACCAGGCTAATCACACCTAACCTCTAAACTTCCAAAGGGTCCTTCCCACCCTTGCTGCAACTCAAGAAGTTCCCCGACATAGCCGTCACCACTCGAGAGGAAGCACGATAGTCCCACCCACATCCAGAGGAGCCCCGTTTCCGCCTCATAGCTCGAGAGGAGGGATCCGTTTCCTGCGTGGTCGGGAAAGATTTCCCGGCCATCCCGACACATCTCAAGAGGAGGTGCCTCCACAAGAAAGGCGAGAGGAACTCCAGGGACGTGCCACCATTCCCAGAGTACCCCAGGTGTCTCAGTCCATTCCCCGGAAAACTTTTTTCCCTGCAATTCCTCGATTTCAAGCCGAGGATCGACTGACACCACAGTGGCACTTGAGATAGCCCTGTGGGAAAGCCTCGAGGGAAAGCCTCGTGGAAAGCCTCGAGGGAAAGTCCACAGATCCTTGATCCACGCGAAGGGAAGCGTGACACGCTGCCTACAGCTCGGGAGGAAAGCGCACGTGCATGCCCCACTCGAGACGAGAACTAACCCCCTCGGAAGACTCCAGAAGTACCCCAAGATTCTGTCGGCACTGGCAGAGGAATCCTCAGGTTCCGGCAAGAACTCCACACAAGGTCTTAGGCCACGGCATCCATGGGAGTGGAATCCGAGAGCCCCGGAGCACTCGCATGGGGACTGGCCTTTCCTGAGGCCACCAGAGCGGTCCCTGAGGTCCCCGTCATAAGTCGAGAGCACCTGCCGCAATTCGAGAAAATCCAGGAGGTTCTCCCCTCCAGGCGAGATGAGGCCCATTTCCGCTGAGGTGTCTCGAGGCTAATCATACTAACCTCTGGAACTTCCAAAGGGTCCTTCACACCCTTGCTGCAACTCAAGAAGTTCCCGAATACCCGTCTCCACTCGAGAGGAAGCACCAGAGTCCCGCCCACATCCAGAGGAGCCCCGTTTCCGCCTCCTAGTTCGAGAGCAGGGTTCCTTTCCCTGCTGGTCGGGAAAGAATTCCGGTTCCCGTCGCATCTCAAGAGGAGGCGCTCCGACAGGAAAGGCGAGAGGAACTCCAGGGTCGTGCCACCATTCCAGAGTCCCCAGATGTCTCAGTCCATTCCAGGGAAACCTGTTTTCCCTGCACAGCCTCGACTTTCAAGCCGAGGATCGATTCACACCACGGTGGCACGTGGGACAGCCCTGTGGGAAAGCCTCGTGGGAAAGCCTCGAGGGAAAGCCAGAGATCCCTTGATCCAAGCAAGGAAGCGTGACACTGCTGCCTACAGCTCGGGAGGAAAGTGCACGTGCATGCCCCACTCGAGACGAGGACTGACTCTCCTGGGGAGACTCCAGAAGTACCCCAAGATCCATGTCAGCACTGGAGAGGAATCCTCAGGTTCCGGCACCGACTCCACACAAGATCTTAGGCCCCAGCATCGATGGGAGAGCAATCCGAGGGCCGCCGAACAACTCGCATGGGGACTGTCCTTTCCTGATGACACGAGAGCGGGTCCCTGATGTCCCGGTCGTAAGTCGAGAGCACCTGCCGCAACTCGAGAAAATCCAGGAGGTTCTCCCCTCCAGGCTTGATGAGGCCCATTTCCGCAGAGGCTTCTCGAGGCTAATCACACCTAACCTCTGGAACTTTCAAAGGGTCCTTCACACCCTTGCTGCAACTCAAGAAGTTCCCCGACATACCCGTCTCCACTCGAGAGGAAGCACGAGAGTCCCGCCCACATCCAGAGGAGCCCCATTCCGCCTCCTAGCTCGAGAGGAGGGATCCTTTCCCTGCGTGGTGGGGAAAAATTCCCGGCGTTCCCGTCGCATCACAAGAGGAGGAACTGTCCACAGGAAAGGCGAGAGGAACTCCAGGGTCGTGCCACCATTCTCAGAGTCCCCCAGATGTCTCAGTTCATTCCAGGGAAAACTGTTTTCCCTGCACTGCCTCGACTTTCAAGCCGAGGATCGACTCACACCACGTGGCACGTGGGACAGCCCTGTGGCAAAGCCTCGTGGGAAAGCCTCGTGGGAAAGCCTCGAGGAAAGCCACAGATCCCTTGATCCACGCGAAGGGAAGCGTGACACTGCTGCTACAGCTCGGGAGGAATGTGCACGTACATGCCCCCACTCGAGACGAGGACTGACTCCCCTGGGAGACTCCAGAAGTACCCCAAGATCCATGTCGGCACTGGAGAGGAATCCCAGGTTCATGACCGACTCCACACAAAGTCTTAGGCCCCCGGCATCGAGGGAGTGGAATCCCGAGAGGCCCCGAGCAACTCGCATGGGGACTGGCCTTTCCTGAGGGCACCAGAGCGGGTCCCTGAGGTCCCCGTCGTAAGTCGAGAGCACCTGCGCAACTCGAGAAAATCCAGGAGGTTCTCCCCTCCAGGCGAGATGAGGCCCATTTCCGCTGAGGCGTCTCGAGTGAAATCACTCCTAACCTCTGGAACATCCAACGGGTCCTTCACACCCTTGCTGCAACTCAAGAAGTTTCCCTGACATACCCGTCTCCACTCCAGAGGAAGCACGAGAGTCCCGCCCACATCCAGAGGATCCCCGTTTCTGCCTCCTAGCTCGAGAGGAGGGATCCTTTCCCTGCGTGGTCGGGGAAGAATTCCCGGTGTTCCCGTCGCATCTCAAGAGTAGGCGCTCTCCACAGGAAAGGCGAGAGGAACTCCAGGGTCGTGCCACCATTCCCAGAGTCCCCCAGATATCTCAGTACATTCCAGGAAAACCTGTTTTCCCTGCACTGCCTCGACTTTCAAGGCGAGGATCGACTCACACAAAGGTGGCACGTGGGACAGCCCTGTGGGAAAGCTCATGGAAAGCCTCCTGGAAAGCCTCGAGGGAAAGCCACAGATCCCTGATGCACCCCAAGGGAAGCATGACACTGCTACTACAGCTCGGGAGGAAATCGCACGTACATGCCCTCACTAGAGACGAGGACTACCTCCCTGGGATACTCCAGAAGTACCCCAAGATCCATGTCAGCACTGGAGAGGAATCCTCAGGTTCCGGCACTGACTACACATGAGGTTTTAGGCCGCGGCATCGACGTGAGAGGAATTCCGAGAGGACTCCGAGCAACTCGCACGGGGACTGGTCTTTCCTGAGGCCACCAGAGCGGGTCCCTGAGGTCCCCATCGCAAGTCGAGAGCACCTGCCGCAACTCGAGAAAATCCAGGAGGTTCTGCTCTTCAGGCGAGATGAGGCCCATTTCCCCTGAGGCATCTCGAGGCTAATCACGTCTAACATTGGAACTTCCAAAGGGTCCTTCACACCTTGCTGCAACT
>NW_017191207.1:0-10888 GCF_001704415.2 Capra hircus
TTGGGGTAACTTCTGGAGTCTCCCCCCAGTGGAGTCAGTCCTCGTCTCGAGTGGGGGCATGCACATGCGCTTTCCTCCCGAGCTGTAGCAGAAGTGTCGCGCTTCCCTTCGCGTGGATCAAGGGATCTGTGGCTTTCCCTCGAGGCTTTCCCACGAGGCTTTCCACGAGGCTTTCCCACAGGGCTGTCCCACGTGCCACCGTGGTGTGAGTCGATCCTCGGCTTGACAGTCGACGCGGTGCAGGGAAAACAGCTTTTCCCCGGAATGGACCGAGACATCCAGGGGACTCTGGGAATGGTGGCACGACCCTGGAGTTCCTCTCGCCTTTCCTGTGGAGAGCACCTCCTCTTGAGATGCGACGGGAACGCTGGGAATTCTTTCTCGACCACGCAGGGAAAGGATCCCTCCTCTCGAGCTAGGAGGCGGAAAACGGGGCTCCTATGGATGTGGGCGGGACTCTCGTGCTTCCTCTCGACTGGAGACGGTTATATCGGGGAACTTCTTGAGTTGGCAGCAAGGGTGTGAAGGATCCTTTGGAAGTTCCAGAGGTTAGATATGATTAGCCTCGAGACCCTCAGGGGAAATGGGCCTCATCTCGCCTGAGGGGAGAACCTCCTGGATTTTCTCGAGTTGTGGCAGGTGCTCTCTACTTACGACGGAGACCTCAGGGACCCGCTCTGGTGGCCTCAGGAAAGGCCAGTCCCCATGCGAGTTGCTCGGGGGCCTCACGGGGGCCTCTCGGGTTTCCCTCTCCGTCGATGCTGGGGCCTAAGACCTTGTGTGGAGTCGGTGCCGGAACCTGAGGATTTCTCTCCAGTGCTGACATGGAACTTGGGGTACTTCTGGAGTCTCCCCAGGGGAGTCAGTCCTCGTCTCAAGTGGGGGCATGCACGTGCGCTTTCCTTCCGAGCTGTAGCAGCAGTGTCGCACTTCCCTTCGCGTGGATCAAGGGATCTGTGGGCTTTCCCTCGAGGCTTTCCCACGAGGCTTTCCCACAGGGCTGTCACCGTGCCCACCGTTGTGTGAGTCGATCCTCGCTTGAAAGTCGAGGCAGTGCTGGGAAAACAGGTTTCCCTGGAATGGACTGAGACATCTGGGGGACTCTGGGAATGGTGGCACGACCCTGGAGTTCCTCTCGCCTTTCCGGATTAGAGCCCCTCCTCTTGTGATGCGACGGAATCGGCGGGAATTCTTTCCCGACCACGCACGGAAAGGATCCCTCCTCTCGAGCTAGGAGGCGGAAACGGGGCTCCTCTGGATGTGGCCCGGACTCACGTGCTTCCTCTCGAGTGGAGTCAGGTATGTCGGGGAACTTCTTGAGTTGCAGCAAGGGTGTGAAGGACCCTTTGGAAGTTCCACAGGTTAGGTGTGATTAGCCTCGAGACGCCTCAGCGGAAATGGGCCTCATCTCGCCTGGAGGGGAGAACCTCCTGGATTTTCTCGAGTTGCGACAGGTGCTCTCGACTTACGAAGGGGACCTCAGGGACCCGCTCTGGTGGGCTCAGGAAAGGCCAGTACCCTTGCGAGTTGCTCGGGATCCTCGCGGGATTCTTCTCCGTCGATGCCGGGCCTAAGACCTTGTGTGGAGTCGGTGCCGAACCTGAGGATTCCTCTCCAGTGCTGACATGGATCTTGGGGTACTTCTGGAGTCTCCCCAGGGGAGTCAGTCCTCTTCTCGAGTGGGGGCATGCACGTGCGATTTCCTCCCGAGCTGTAGAAGCCGTGTCACGCTACCCTTCGCGTGGATCAAGGGATCTGTGGCTTTCCCTCGAGGCCTTCCAGGAGGTTTTCCCATGAGGCTTTCCCACAGGTCTGTCCCACGTGCCACCGTGGTGTGAGTCGAACCTCGGCTTGAAATTCGAGGCAGTGCAGGGAAACAGGTTTCCCTGGAATGGACTGAGACACCTGGGGGACTCTGGTAATGGTGGCACGACCCTGGAGTTCCTCTTGCCTTACTTGTGGAGAGTCACGCCTCTTGAGATGCGACGGGAACACCAGGAATTCTTTCCGAGCACACAGGGAATGGATCCCTCCTCTCGAGCTAGGAGGCGGAAACGGGGCTCCTCTGGATGTGGGCGGGAGTCTCGTGATTCCTCTCGAGTGGAGACGGATATGTCGGGGAACTTCTTGAGTTGCTGCAAGGGTGTGTGAAGGACCCCTTGGAAGTTCCAGAGGTTAGGTGTGATTAGCCTCGAAACGCCTCAGCGGAAATGGGCCTCATCTCGCCTGGAAGGGAGAACCTCCTGGATTTTCTCGAGTTGCGGCAGGTGCTCTCGACTTACGACGGGGACTCAGGAACCCGCTCTGGTGGGCTCAGGAAAGGCCAGTCCCCTTGCGAGTTGCTCGGGGCCTCTCGGGATTCCTCTCCCGTCGATGCCGGCGCCTTAGACCTTGTGTGGAATCGGTGCCGGAACCTGAGGATTCCTCTCCAGGGCTTATATGGATCTTGGCGTACTTCTGGAGTCTCCCCAGGGCAGTCAGTCCTCGTCTCGAGTGGCGGGATGCACGTGCGGTTTCCTCCCGAGCTGTAGAAGCAGTGCCACGCTTCCATTCGCGTGGATCATGGATCTGTGGCTTTCCTCGAGGCTTTCCCAAGAGGGTTTCCACGAGGCTTTCCCACGAGGCTTTCCACAGGGGGGGGCTGTCCCACGTGCCACCGATGATGTGAGTCGATCCTCGGCTTGACAGTCGAAACAGTGAGGGAAAACAGGTTCCCTGGAATGGACTGAGACATCTGGGGGACTCTGGAAATGGTGGCATGACCCTGGATTTCCTCTAGCCTTTCCTGTGGAGAGCCCTCCTCTTGAGAAGCAATTGGAACGCCAGGAATTCTTTCCCGAGCACGCAGGGAAAGGTTCCCTCCTCTCGAGCGAGAAGGTGGAAACGGGGCTCCTCTGGATGTGGTCGGGTCTCTTGTGCTTATTCTCGAGTGGAGACGGTTATGTCGGGTACTTCTTGAGTTGCAGCAAGGGTGTGAAGGACCCTTTGGAAGTTTCAGAGGTCAGGTGTGATTAACCTCAGGATGCCTCAGCAGAAAAGGGCTCATCTCGCCTGGAGGGTAGAACCTCCTGGATTTTCTCGAGTTGCTGGCAGGTGCTCTCGACTTACGACGGGGACCTCAGGGACCCGCTCTGGTGGCTTCAGGAAAGGCCATTTCCTTGCGAGTTACTCGGGGGCCTCTCGGGATTCCTCTCCCTTCTATGCCGGGGCCTAAGACCTTGTGTGGAGTCGGTGCCAGGACCTGAGGATTCCTCTGCAGTGCTGACATGGATCTTGGGGTACTTATGGAGTCTCCCCAGGGCCGTCAGTCCTCGTCTCGAGTGGGGGCATGCACGTGCGCTTTCCTCTCGAGCTGTAGCAGCAGTGTCACGCTTCCCTTCGGTTTGGATCAAGGGATCTGTGGCTCTCGGCTTGAGGCTTTCCCACGAGGCTTTCCCACAGGGCTGTCCCACGTGCCACCGTGGTGTGAGTCGATCCTCGGTTTCAAAGTCGAGGCAGTGCAGGGAAACCAGGTTTCCCTGGAATGGACTGAGACATCTGGGGGACTCTGGGAATGGTGGCCCTACACTGGAGTTCGTCTCGCCTTTTCCTGTGGAGAGCGCCTCCTCTTGAGATGCGACGGGAACGCCGGGAATTCTTTCCGAACACGCAGGGAAAGGATCCCTCCTCTCCAGCTAGGGAGGCCGAAACGGGGCTCCTCTGGATGTGGGCGGGACTCACGTGCTTCCTCTCGAGTGGAGACGGGTATGTCGGGGAACTTCTTGGGTTGCAGCAAGGGTGTGAAGGACCCGTTGGAAGTTCAAGAGGTTAGGTGTGATTAGCCTCGAGACACCTCAGCGGAAATGGGCCTCATCTCGCCTGGAGGGGAGAACCTCCTGGATATTCTCGAGTTGTTGGCAGGTGCTCTCGACTTACATGGGGACCTCAGGGACCCGCTCTGGTGGCCTCAGGAAAGGCCAGTCCCCATGCGAGTTGCTCGGGGCCTCTCGGGGTCCTCTCCCGTCGATGCCGGGGCCTAAGATCTTGTGTGGAGTGGGTGCCGGAACATGATGATTCCTCTTCAGTGCTGACATGGATCTTGGGTTATTTCTGGAGTCTCCCCAGAGGAGACAGTCCTCGTCTCGAGTGGAGGCATGCACGTGCGATTTCCTCCCGAGCTGTAGCAGCAGTGTCACTCTTCCTTTGCATGGATAGAGGGATCTGTTGTTTTCCCTCGAGGCTTTCCCACGAGGCTTTGCCACGAGGCTTTCCCACAGGGCTGTCCCTCGTGCCACCGTAATGTGAGTTGATCCTCGCTTTGAAATTCGAGGCAGTGCAGGGAAAACAGGTTTCCCTGGAATGGACTGAGCCATCTGGGGGACTCTGGGAATGGTGGCATGACCCTGGGAATTCCTCTCGCCTTTCCTGTGGAACGGCCTCCTCTTGAGAAGACGGGAACGCCGGGAATTCTTTCCCGACCACGCAGGGAATGGATCCCTCCTCTCGAGCTAGGAGGCGGAAACGGGGCTCCTCTGGATGTGGGCGGGACTCTCGTGCTTCCTCTCGAGTGGAGAAGGGTATGTCGAGGAACTTCTTGAGTTGCAGTAAGTGTGTGAAGGACCCTTTGGAAGTTCCAGAGGATAGGTGTGGATTAGCCTCCCAGATTCCTCAGCGGAAAATGGGCCTCATTTCGCCTGGAGGGGAGAACCACCTGGATTTTCTCGAGTTGCCGCAGGTGCTCTCGACTTACGACGGGGACCTCAGGGACCCGCTCTGGTGGCCTCAGGAAAGGCCAGTCCCCATGCGAGTTGCTCGGGGGCCTCTCGGGATTCCTCTCCCGTCGATGCCGGGGTCCTAAGACCTTGTGTGGAGTCGGTGCCAGAACCTGAGGATTCCTCTCCAGGTCTGACATTTATCTTGGGGGACTTCTGGAGTCTCCCAAGGGGAGAAAGTCCTCGTCTCGAGTGGGGGCTTGCACGTGCGCTTTCCTCACGAGCTGTAGCAGCAGTGTCACGCTTCCTTCGCGTGGATCAAGGAATCTATGGCTTTCCCTCGAGGCTTTCCCACAGGGCTGTCCCATGTGCCACCCTGGTGTGAGTCGATCCTCGGTTGAAAGTTGAGGGCAGTGCAGGGAAAACAGGTTTTCCCTGGAATGGACTGAGACATCTGGGGGACTCTGGGAATTGTGGCACGACCCTGGAGTTCCTCTCGCCTGTCCGTGGAGATCCGATTCCTCTTGAAATGCGACGGGAACGTCGGGAATTCTTTCCCGATCACGCAGGGAAAGGATCCCTCTCTCGAGCTAGGAGGCGGAAAAGGGGTTCCTCTGGATGTGGGCGTGACTCTCATGCTTCCTCTCGAGTTGGAAACGTGGTATGTTAGGGAACTTCTTGAGTTGCAGCAAGGGTGTGACGGACCCTTTGGAAGTTCCAGATTTAGGTATGATTAGCCTCGAGACGCCTCAGCGGAAATGGGCCTCATTTTCGCCTGGAGGGGAGAACCTCCTGGATTTTCTCCAGTTGCTGCAGGTGCTCTCGACATACGACGGGGATCTCAGGGACCCACTCTGGTGGCCCTCATGAAAGGCCAGTCCCATGCGAGTTAGCCAAGGGGGCTCTCGGGATTCCTCTCCCGTCGATCCGGGGCCTAAGACCTTGTGTGGAGTCGGTGCCGGAAACTGCGGTATTCCTCTCCAGTGCTGACATGGATCTTGGCGTACTTTTGAAGACTCCGCAGGAGAGTCGGTCCTCGTTGCGAGTGGCGGGCATGCACGTCTGCTTTCCTCCCGAGCTGTAAGCAGCTTGTCACGCTTCCCTTTGCGTGGATCAAGGAATCTGTGGCTTTCCCTCGAGGTTTCCCACAAGGGTTTCCCACGAGGCTTTCCCACAGGGCTGTCCCACGGGCCACCGTGGTGTGATTCGATCCTCGGCTTGAAAGTCGAGGCAGTGCAGGGAAAACAGGTTTCCCTGGAATGGACTGAGTCATCTCGGGACTCTGGGAATGGTGGCACGACCTTGGAGTCCTCTCGCCTTTCCAGGTGGAGAGCGCCTCCTCTTGAGATGCAACGGAACGCCGGGAATTCTTTCCCGAACCTGCAGGGAAAGGATCCCACCTCTCGAGCTAGGAGGCGGTAACGGGGGCTCCTCTGGATGTGGGTGGGACGCTCGTGCTTCCTCTCGAGTGGAGACGGGTATATCCGGGAACTTCTTGAGTTGCAGGAAGGGTGTGAAGGACCCTTTGGAAGTTCCAGAGGGTAGGTGTTGATTAGCCTCGAGACGCCTCAACAGAAAGGAGCCTCACCTCGCCTGGGAGGGGAGAACCTCCTGGATTTTCTCCAGTTGCTGCAGGTGCTCTCGACATACGACGGGGATCTCAGGGACCCGCTCTGGTGGCCTCAGGAAAGGCCAGTCCACATGCGCGTTGCTCGGGGCCTCTCGGGATTCCTCTCCCATCGATGCTGGACCTAAGACCTTGTGTGGAGTCGGTGCCTGAACCTGAGGATTCCTCTCCAGTGCTGACATGGATATTGGGCTACTTCTGGAGTCTCCCCAGGGGAGTCAGTCCTCAACTCGAGTGGGGGCATGCACGTGCGCTTTCCTCCGGAGCTGTAGAGGCAGTGTCACGCTTCCCTTCCGTGTATCCTAGGATCAGTGGCTTTCCCTCGAGGCTTTCCCACGAGGCTTTCCCACAGGGCTGTCCCACATGCACCGTGGTGTGAGTCGATCCTCGGCTTGAAAGTAGAGGCAGTGCAGGGAAAAAGTTTTCCCTGGAATGGACTGAGACATCTGGGGAGACTCAGGGAATGGTGGCACGACCCTGGAGTTCCTCTCGCCTTTCCTGTGGAGATCGCCTCCTCTTGAGATGCGCCGGGAACACTGGGAACTCTTTCCCGATCACTGAGGGAAAGGATCTCTCCTCTCGAGCTAGGAGGCGGAAACGGGGCTCCTCTGAATTTGGGCGGGACTCTCGTGCTTCCTCTGGAGTGGAGACGGGTATGTTGGGGATCTTCTTGAGTTGCAGCAAGGGTGTGAAGGACCCTTTGGTAAGTTCCAGAGGTTAGGTGTGATTAGCCTAGAGACACCTCTGCGGAAATGGTCCTCATCTCGCCTGGAAGGGAGAACCTCCTGGATGTTCTCAAGTTGCAGCAAGTGCTATGGACTTAGGAGGGGGAACTCAGCGACCCGCTCTGGTGGCCTCAGGAAAGGCCATTCCCCATGCGAGTTGCTCGGGGGCATCTCGGGAATCCTCTCTCGTCGGTGCCGGGGCCTAAGACCTTGTGTGGAGTCGGTGCCGGATACTGAGGATTCCTCTCCAGTGCTGACATAGATCTTGGAGTAATTCTGGAGTCTCCCCAGGGGAGTCAGTCCTTGTCTCGAGTGGGGGCATGCACGTGCGCTTTCCTCCCGAGCTGCAGCAGCAGTGTCACGGTTCCCTTCACGTGGATCAAGGCATCTGTGGCTTTCCCTCAAGGCTTTCCCACGAGGCTTTCCCACAGGGCTGTCCCACGTGCCACCGTGGTATGAGTTGATCCTCGGCTTGAAAGTCGAGGCAGTGCAGGGAAAACAGTTTTTCCCTAATGGACTCAGGCATCTGGGGGACTCTGGGAATGGTGGCACAACCCTGGAGTTCCTCTCGGCCTTTCCTGTGGAGAGCGCCTGCTCTTGAGATGCGACGGGAACGCCGGGAATTCTTTCCCGACCACCGCAGGAAAAGGATCTCTCCTCTCGAGCTAGGAGGCGGAAACGGGGCTCCTCTGGATGTGGGCGGGACTCTCGTGCTTCCTCTCGAGTGGAGACAGGTATGTCGGGGAACTTCTTGTGTTGCAGCAAGGGTGTGAAGGACCCTTTGGAAATTCCAGCGGTTAGGTGTGATTTGCCTCGAGATGCCTCAGCGGAAATGGGCCTCATCTCGCCTTGACGGGAGAACCTCTTGGATTTTCTCGAGTTCCGGCAGCTGCTCTAGAATTACGACAGGGACCTCAGGGACCGCCTCTGGTGGCCTCAGGAAAGTCGAGTCCCCATGCGAGTTGCACGGAGCCTCTCGGGATTCCTCTCCCGTCGATGCCGGGGCCTATGATCTTGTGTGGAGTTGATGCCGGAACTTGAGCGTTCCTCTCCAGTGCCGACATGGATCTTGGGGTAATTCTGGAGTCTCCCCAAGGGAGTCAGTCCTCGTCTCCAGTGGGGGCATGCACGTTCGCTTTCCTCCCGACCTTTAGCAGCAGTGTCGCACTTCCCTTCCCATGGATCAAGGGATCTGTAGCTTTCCCTCGAGGCTTTCCCACGAGGCTTTCCCACGAGTCTTACCCACAGGGCTGTCCCATGTGCCACCGTGGTGTGAGTCGATCCTCGGCTTGAAAGTCCAGGCTGTGCAGGGAAAACAGGTTTCCCTGGAATGGACTGAGACATCTGGGGGACTCTGGGAATGGTGGCACGACCCTGGAGTTCCTCTCGCCTTTCCTGGGAAAGCGCCTCCTCTTGAGATGCGACGGAAACGCCGGGAATTCTTTCCCGACCACGCAGGGGAAGGTTCACTCCTATCGATCTAGGAGGCGGGAAACGGGGTTCCTCTGGATGTGGGAGGGACTCTCGTGCTTCCTCTCGAGTGGAGACGGGTATGTCGGGGAACTCCTTGAGTTGCAGCAAGTGTGTGACGGACCCTTTGGAAGTTCCAGAGGTTAGGTGTGAATAGCCTCGAGACGCCTCAGCGGAAATGGGCCTCATCTCGCCTGGAGGGGAGAACCTCCTGAATTTTCTCGAGTTGCGGCAGGTGCTCTCGACTTACTACGGGGACCTCAGGGACCCGCTCTGGTGGCCTCAGGAAAGGCCAGTCCCCATGCGAGTAGCTCGGGGGCCTCTCGGGATTCCTCTCCCGACGATGCCGGAGCCTAAGATCTTGTGTGGAGACGGTTCCAAAACCTGAGCATACCTCTCCAGTGCTGACATGGATCTTGGGGTACTTCTGGAGTCTCCCCAGGGAAGTCAGTCCTCGTCTCGAGTGGGGGCATGCACGTGCGCTTTCCTCCCAAGCTGTAGCAGCAGTGTCGCGCTTCCCTTCGCGTGGATCAAGGGATATGTGGCTTTCCCTCGAAGCTTTCCCACGAGGCTTTCCCACAGGGCTGTCCCACGTGCCACCGTGGTGTGAGTCGATCCTCGGCTTGAAAGTTGAGGCAGTGCAGGGGAAAACAGGTTTCCCTCAATGGACTGAGACATCTGGGGAACTCTGGGAATGGTGGCACGACCCTGTAGTTCCTCTGGCCTTTCTTGTGGAGAGTGCCTCCTCTTAAGATGCGACCTGAACGCCGGAATTCGTTGCCGACCACGCAGGGGAAGGATCCCTCCTCTCGATCTAGGAGGCGGAATCGGGGCTCCTTTGGATGTGGGCGGGACTCTCGTGCTTCCTCTCAAGTCGAGACGGGTATGTTGGGGAACTTCTTGAGTTGCAGAAAGGGTGTGAAGGACCCTTTGAAAGTTCCAGAGGTTAGCTGTGATTTGCCTGGAGACGCCTCAGCGGAAATGGGCCCTCATCTCGCGTCGAAGGGAGAACCTCCTGGATTTTCTCGAGTTGCGGCAGGTGCTCTTGACTTACGACGGGAACCTCAGGGACACGACTGGTGGCCTCAGGAAAGGCCAGTCCCCATCGCGAGTTGCTCGGGGGCATCTCGGGAATCCTCTCTCGTCCGGTGCCGGGGCCTAAGACCTTGTGTGGAGTCGGTGCCGGATACTGAGGATTCCTCTCCAGTGCTGACATAGATCTTGGAGTAATTCTGGAGTCTCCCCAGGGGAGTCAGTCCTTGTCTCGAGTGGGGTCATGCACGTGCCCTTTTCCTCCCGAGCTGTAGCAGCAGTGTCACGCTTCCCTTCGGGTGGATCAACGGATCTGTGGCTTTCCCTCGAGGCTTTCCCACGAGGCTTTCCCACAGGGCTGTCCCACGTGCCACCGTGGTGTGAGTCGATCCTCGGCTTGAAAGTCGAGGCAGTGCAGGGAAAACAGGTTTCCCTGGAATGGACTGAGACATCTGAGGGACTCTGGGAATGGTGGCACGACCCTGGAGTTCCTCTCGCCTTTCCTGTGGAGAGTGCCTCCTCTTGAGATGCGACGGAAACGCAGGGAATTCTTTCCCGACCACGCAGGGGAAGGGTCCCTCCTCTCGAGCTAGGAGGCGGAAACGGGGCTCCTCTGGATGTGGGAGGGACTCTCGTGCTTCCTCTCGAGTGGAGACGGGTATGTCGGGGAACTTCCTGAGTTGCAGAAAGGGTGTGAAGGAACCTTTGGAAGTTCTAGAGGTTAGGTGTGATTTGCCTCGAAATGCCGCAGCGGAAACGGGCCTCATCTTGCCTGGAGGGGAGAACCTCCTTGATTTTCTCGAGTTGCGGCAGGTGCTCTCGACTTACGACTGGGACCCCCAGGACACGCTGTGATGGCCTCAGGAAAGGCCAGTCCCCATGCGAGTTGCACGGGGGCCTCTCGGGATTCCTCTCCCCGTCGATGCCGGGGCCTAAGACCTTGTGTGAAGTCGGTGGCGGAACCTGAGGATTCCTCTTCAGTGCTGACATAGTTCTTGGGGTACTTCTGGAGTCTCCCCAGGGGAGTCAGTCCTCGTCACGAGTTGGGGCATGCACGTGCTCTTTCCTCCCGAGGTGAAGCAGCAGTGTCACGCTTCCCTTTGCGTGGATCAAGGGATCTGTGGCTTTCCCTCTTGGCTTTCCCACAGGCTTTCCCACAGGGCTGTCCCACGTTCCACCGAGGTGTGAGTCGATCCTCGGGTTGAAAGTCGAGGCAGTGTAGGGAAAACAGGTTTCCCTGGAATGGCCTGGGACATCTGGGGGACTCTGGGAATGGTGGCAAGACCCTGGAATTCCTCTTGCTTTTCTCTGTGGAGAGCGGCTCCTCTTGAGATGCGACGAAC
>NW_017191208.1:0-10887 GCF_001704415.2 Capra hircus
TCTCGACTTACAACGGGGACATCAGGGACCAGCTCTGGTGGCCTCAGGAACGGCCAGTCATCATGCGAGTTGCTCAGGCCTCTTGGGATTCCTCTCCCTTCGATGCCTGGGCCTAAGACCTTGTGTGGAGTCAGTGTCAGAACTTGAGGATACCTCTCCAGTGCTGACATGAATCTTGGGTACTTCTGGAGTCTCCCAGGGGATTCAGTCCTCGTCTCGAGGGGGGCATGCTCGGGCGCTTTCCTCCGAGATGTAGCAGCAGTGTCACGCTTCCCGTCGCGTGGATCAAGGGATCTGTGGCTTCCCTCGAGGCTGTCCACGAGGCTTTCCACAGGGCTCTCCCACGTGCACCGTGGGTGAGCCCGATCCTCGGCATGAAAGTCGAAGCAGTGCAGGGAAAACAGGATCCTCTGGAATGGACGGAGACATCTGGGGCACTTGGAATGGTGGCACGACCCATGAGTTCTCTCTCGCCTTTCCTGTGCAGCGCACCTCCCTTGAGATGCGTCGGAAACGTTGGGAATTCTTTCCCGAGGAAGCAGGGAAGGATCCCTCATCTCGAGATTGGAGGCGGAAACGGAGCTCCTCTGGAGGAGGCCGGACCCTCGTGCTTCCTCTGGAGTGGAGACGGGTATATTGGGGAACCTCCTGAGTTGTGGCAAGGGTGTGTAGGACCCCTTGGAAGTTCCAGAGTTTAGGTGTGATTACTCTCGAGACGCCACAGAGAAAATGGGCCTCATCTCGACTGGAGCAGAGAACCTCCTGGATTTTCTCGAGTTGCGGCAGGTGCTCTCAACATACGACCGTGACCTCAGGGACAGTGTAGCAGATGTGTCACGCTTCCCTTCGGCGGGATCAAGGATCTGTGGCTTTCCCACGAGGCTTTCCCAAAGGCTGTCCCACGTGCCACCATGGTGTGAGTGGATCCTCGCGTGAAAGTCGAGGCATTGTGGGGAAAACAGGTTCCTCTGAAATGGACTGAGATATCTGGGGGACTCTTGGAATGGTGGCACGACCCTGGAGTTCCTCTCGCCTTTCCTATTGAGAGCCCTTGCTCTTGAGAGGCCACGGGAACGCTGAAAAATCTTTCTTGACTAAGAAGGATAGGATCCCTCATCTCGAGCTACCAGGCGGAAACGGGGTTCCTCTGGATGTGGGCGGGACCCTCGTGCTTCCTCTCGAGTGGAGACGGGTATGTCGGGGAACTTCTTGAGTTGCAGCAAGGACCCTTTTGAATTTCCAGAGTTAGGTGTGATGAGACTCTAGACGCCTCAGAGAAATGGGCCTCATCTCGCCTGGAGCGGAGAACCTCCTGGATTTTCTAGAGTTGGGCAGGGTCTCTCGAGTTACGACGGGGACCACAGGGACCCGCTCTGGTGGCCTCAGGAAAGGCCAGTGCCCATGGGAGTTGCAAGGCGGCCTTTCGGATTCCTCTCCCGTCGATGTCGGGGGCCTAAGACCTTTGTGTGGAGTCGGGGCTGGAACCTGAGGTTTCCTCTCCAGTGCTGACATGGATCTTGGGTACTTCTGGAGTCTCTCCTGGGGAGTCAGTGCTCATCTCGTGTGGGGCATGCACGTGAGCTTTCCTCACGAACTGTAGCAGCAGTGTCACACTTCCCGTCGCGGGGATCAAGGGATCTGTGGCTTTCCCTCGAGGCTTTCCGACGAGGCTTTCCCACAGGGCTGTCCCACGTGGGACATGCCATGGTGGAGTGAGAGGATCCTCGGCGTGAAAGAAGAGGCAGTGCAGGGAAAACAAGTTCCTCTGGAATGGACTGAGACATATGGGGTCCCTTGGAATTGTGGCACGACACTGGGGTTTCTCTCGCCTTTCCTATTGAGAGTGCCTCTTCTTGAGATGCGACGGGAAAGCCGGGAAATCTTTCCAGACGAAGCAGGAAAAGAATCCCTAATCTCAAGCTACGAGTGGAAACCAGGCTCCTCTGGATGTGGGCGGGACCCTCGTGCTTCCTCTCGAGTGGAGACTGGTATGTCGGGGAACTTCTTGAGTTGCAGCAAGCGTGTGAAGGACCCTTTGGAAGTTCCAGAGGTTAGGTGTGATTAGCCTCGAGACGCCTCAACGGAAATGGGCCTCATCTCGCCTGGAGGGGAGAACCACCTGGATGTTCTCGAGTTGCTGCAGGTGCTCTCGACTTAGACGGGGACCCTCAGGGACCCACTCTGGTGGCCTCAGGAAAGGCCGGTCCCCATGCGAGTAGCTCGGGGGCCTCTTGGGATTCCTCTCCCTTCGATGCCAGGGCCTAAGACCTTGTGTGGAGTCGGTGCTGGAACCTGAGGATTCCTCTCCAGTGCTGACATGGATCTTAGGGTACTTCTGGAATCTCCCCAGGGGAGTCAGTCATCCTCTCAGTGGGGGCATGCACGTGCGCTTTCCTCCCGCGTTGTAGCAGCAGTGTCACCCTCCCGTCGCGTGGATCATGGGATCAGTGGCTTTCCCTCGAGGCTTTCCCACGAGGCTTTCCCATGATGCTTTCCCACGAGGCTTTCCCACAGGGCTGTCCACGTGCCACCGTGGTGTGAGTCGATCCTCGGCTTGAAAGTCGAGGCAGTGCAGGGAAAACAGGTTTCCCTGGAATGGACTGAGACATCTGGGGGACTCTGGGAATGTGGCACGACCCTGGAGTTCCTCTCGCCTTTCCTGTGGAGAGCACCTCATCTTGAGATGCGACGGGAACGCCGGAATTCTTTCCAGACCACGCAGGGAAAGGATCTCTCCTCTCCAGCTATGAGGCGGAAACGGGGCTCCTCTGGATGTGGGCGGGACTCTCGTGCTTCCTCTCCAGTGGAGACGGGTATCAGGGAACTTCTTGAGTTGCAGCAAGGTGTGAAGGACCCTTTGGAAGTTCCAGAGGTTAGGTGTGATTAGCCTCGAGAAGCCTCAGCTGAAATGGGCCTCATCTCGCCTGGAGGGAGAGAACCTCCTGAATTTTCTCGAGTTGCGGCAGGTGCTCTTGACTTAAGACGGGGACCTCAGGGACCCGCTCTGGCAGCCTCAGGAAAGGCCAGTCCCCCTGCGAGTTGCTTGGGGTCCTCTCGGGATTCCTCTCCCGACGATTCCGGGCCCTAAGACCTTGTGTGGAGGCGGTGCCGGAAGCTGAGGATTCCTCTCCAGTGCTGACATGGATCCTGCGGTACTTCTGGAGTCTCCCCAGGGGAGTCAGTCTTCGTCTCGAGGGCGGGGCATGCACGTGCGCTTTCCTCCCGAGCTGTAGCAGCAGTGTCATGCTTCCCTTCGTGTGGATCAAGGGACCTGTGGCTTTCCCTCGAGGCATTCCCACGAGGCTTTCCCACGAGGCTTTCCCACAGGGCTGTCCACGTGCCACCGTGGTGTGAGTCGATCCTCGACTTGAAAGTCGAGGCAGTGCAGGGAAAACAGGTTTCCCTGGAGTGAACTGAGACATCTGGGGGACTCTGGGAATGGTGGAACGACCCTGGAGTTTCCTCTCGCCTTTCCTGTGGGAGAGCGCCCCCTCTTGAGCTGCTATGGCAAGTCCGGGAATTCATTCCCGACCACTCAGGGAAAGGATCCCTCCTCTCGAGCTATGAGGTGGAAGCGGGGCTCCTCTGGATGTGGGCGGGCCTCTCGTGCTTCCTCTCGAGTGCAGAAGTGTATGTCGGGGGAACTTCTTGAGTTGCAGCAAGGGTGTGAAGAACCCTTTAGAAGTTCCAGAGGTTAGGTGTGATTAGCCTCGAGACACCTCAGCGGAAATGCGCCTCATCTCGCCTGGAAAGGAGAACCTCCTGGATTTTCTCAAGTTGCGGCACGTGCTCTTTACTTATGATGGGGACCTCAGGGACCCGCTCTGGTGGCCTCAGGAACGGCCAGTGCCCCTGTGAGTTGCTTGGGGGCCTCTCGGGATTCCTCTCCCGTCGATGCCGGCCCTAAGACCTTGTGTGGAGTCGGGGCCAGAACCTGAGGATTCCTCTCCAGTGCTGACATGGATCTTGGGGGTACTTCTGGAGTCTCCCCAGGGGAGTCAGTCCTCGTCTCGAGTGGGGGCATGCACGTGCTTTCCTCCCGAGCTGTAGCAGCAGTGTCACGCTTCCCGTCGCGTGGATCAAGGGATCTGTGGCTTTCCATCGTGGCTTCCCACCAGGCTTTCCCACGAGACTTTCCCACAGGGCTGTCCCACGTGCCACCGTGGTGTGAGTCGATCCTCGGCTTGAAAGTCGAGGCAGTGCAGGGAAAACAGGTTTCCCGGGAATGGACTGAGATATCTGGAGACTCTGGGAATGGTGGCACGACCTTGGAGTTCCCCTCGCCTTTCCTGTGGAGAGCGCCTCCTCTTGAGATGCGACGGGAACGCCGGGAATTATTTCCGACCACGCAGGGAAAGGATCCCTCCTCTCGAGTTAGGAGGCAGAAATGGGGCTCCTCTGGATGTGGGCGGGACTCTCGTGCTTCCTCTCGAGTGGAGACGGGTATGTCGGGGAACTTCTTGAGTTGCAGCAAGGGTGTGAAGGACCCTTTGGAAGTTCCAGAGGTTAGGTGTGATTAGCCTCGAGACGCCTCAGCGGAAATGGGCCTCATCTCGCCTGGAGTGGAGAACCTCCTGGATGTTCTCGTGTTGCGGCAGGTGCTCTCGACTTACGACGGGGACCTCAGGGACCCACTCTGTTGGCCTCAGGAAAGGCCAGTCCGCATGCGAGTTGCTCGGGGGCCTCTCGGGATTCCTCTCCCGTCGATGCCGGGGCCTAAGACTGCCGGGAGCCAGTGTGAGGAAGCCCGCCCGTGACAAGGTTATGAGGATGGAAGCTGACATACGCAAGGCATGCTCAGACTTCAGGGACCCCTCTGGAAATTTTTAATCATGTACCCCAACAAAAATCTGCCGGTTTTTGTGCTCTGCTTTTTCACTCTTCTGACCTTTTCTGGAAAAAGTCAATTCAGGGCGTTAGTCTTCTGCATTTGAAAGAGTGTTTCAATCCAAAAAACCTCTGATGGCTTTCTAGCCTGCCTGTAGGACTCGTACAGCTGCGCTTGTGATTGTTTGAGGCCTCCTGACCGCAGAGGCACAGGAAGCTTAAAACATCCTAGGAATGCAGGAGCTTCCGAGGAGTTAAAATCTTTAGAATAGGACTGATTAAAAGTTTCATTTTTTGGGTCAATGCTTGCTGCCAAATTTTCATATCCTTTATTATTAGATATAGTTGGTATATAGAAAAACAAGTAGTAGACCTGGTATTAGCAACATTAGATCTTTGAGTTAAGTACCTTCTTTGTTATAACCCACTGCACCTTTGTTCTATAGAGATGTAACTTTAATGCTTTAAGGAGATGCAGATTAAAGAAAAACACTTCAGGGGAAACAAAATTAACATTCATTAAGGAAGAGAGCCAAAAAGTGTTAACAAGCCTCTTGGCCAGAAGATAATGTAAATCACCTGAGACCTTTAGTATACAAAATGATATACAGAAAGAATCTGGGTTGCGAACACTACATAATTTTGTATTATCCATTGATCTCCATGTTTTATCAAAAGTATAAAAGGCCTTCTGAACAATAAAGGAGGAGGCCAGGGGCCGGGGGCCAGTTTCTCGGACCAGCTTCTCGAACTAGTCTCTCAGCCTGGTTTCTTGGGACTCTGGCTCCCCCCGTGTCTTTCTCACTCTTTCTTCTTCTCTACCTTTCCTTCTCTCTGCTCTTTACTTTAACTTCAGGCTGAATCTCCACCTGGAGTGCGGAGGCTCGCCAGGTCTACTTACTTGTCCTGGCTGTTAAGACCACACGAAAGGAGCTTAAGGCGAGGCACCCTTAGATATTCAAGCGGGTGCCGGTGGCCCAACGTAGGTGGTGCAAATTCCTTGTCTGGAATTTTATTGGCCGTCCGCGTAAACCAAGCTATTCAGTCCTCTTCCTCCACTTAACCTTTTACTACAATATAGTTTCCTAATCTAATCTTACATTAATAAATAAACAAGTCTTTCCACGCCAACGCCGTCCACCCTTCGAATTCCCTGGATCCACCGGGCTGGAAGCCGCCCATAAGACCTTGTGTGGAGTCGTGCCGGAACCTGAGGATTCCTCTCCAGTGCTGACATGGAACTTGGGTACTTCTGGAGTCTCCCCAGGGGAGTCAGTCCTCGTCTCGAGTGGGGGCATGCACGTGCGCTATCCTCCTGAGCTGTAGCAGCAGTGTCACGCTTTCCTTCGGGTGGATCAAGGGATCTGTGGCTTCCCTGGAGGCTTTCCCACGAGGCTTTCCCGCAGGGCTGTCCCACGTACCCCGTGGTGTGAGTTGATCCTCGGCTTGAAGTCGAGGCATTCCAGGGAAAGCAGGTTTCCCTGGAATGGACTGAGACATCTGGGGGACTCTGGGAATGGTGGCACGACACTGGAGTTCCTCTCGCCTTTCCTGTGGAGAGTCCTCCTGTTGAGATGCGACGGGAATGCCGGGAATTCTTTCCCAAACACGCAGGGAAAGGATCCTGCCTCTCGAGCTAGGAGGCGGAATCGGGGCTCCTCTGGATGTGGGCGCGGACTCTCGTGCTTCCTCTCGAGTGGAGACGGGTATGCGGGGAATTTCTTGAGTTGCAGCAAGGGTGTGAAGGACCCTTTGGAAGTTCCAGAAGTTAGGTGTGATTAGCCTCAAGACGCCTCAGCGGAAATGGCCCTCTTCTCATCTGGAAGGGAGAACCACCTGGATTTTGTCGAGTTGCGGCAGGTGCTCTCGACTTACGACGGGGACCTCAGGGACCCGCTCTGCTGGCCTCAGGAAATCACAGTCCCCATGCGAGTTGCTCGGGGCCTCAGGATTCCTCTCCCGTCGAAGCCGGGGCCTAAGATCTTGTGTGGAGTCGGTGCCGGAACCTGAGGATTCCTCTCCAGTGCTGACATGGATCTTGGGGTACTTCTGGAGTTCCCCAGGGGAGTCAGTCCTCCTCTTGAGTCTCGGCATGCACGTGAGCTTTCCTACCTAGCTGTAGCAGCAGTGTCTTGCTTCCCTTCGCGTGGATCAAGGGATCTGTGGCATTCCCTCGAGGCTTTCCCACGAGGCTTGCCTCGAGGCTTTCCCACAGGGCTGTCCTACGTTGCACCGTGGTGTGTGTCGATCCTCAGCTTGAAAGTCGACGCAGTGCAGGGAAAACAGGTTTCCCTGGAATGGACACAGACATCTGGGGGACTCTGGGAATGGTGGCACGACCCTGAGGTTCCTCTCGCCTTTCCTGTGGAGAGCGCCTCCTCTTGAGATGCGACGGGAACGCCGGGAATTCTTTCCCGACCACGCAGGGAAAGGATCCCTCCTCTCAAGCTAGGAGGCGGAAACGGGGCTCCTCTGGATGTGGGCGGGACTCTCGTGCTTCCACTCGAGTGGAGACGGGTATGTCGGGGAACTTCTTGAGTTGCAGCAAGGGTGTGAAGGACCCTTTGTAAGTTCCAGAGGTAGGTGTGATTAGCCTCGAAACGCCTCAGCGAAATGGCCTCATCTCGCCTGGATGGGAGAACCTCCTGGATTTTCTCGAGTTGTGGCAGGTGCTCTCGACTTACGACGGGGACCTCAGGGACCCGCTCTTGTGGCCTCAGGAAAGGCCAGTCCCCATGCGAGATGCTCAGGGACCTCTCGGGATTCCTCTCCCGTCGATGCAGGGGCCTAAGATATTGTGTGGAGTGGGTGCCGAAACCTGAGGATTCCTCTCCCGGCTGACATGGATCTTGGGGTTCTTCTGGAGTCTCCCCAGGGGAGTCAGTCCTCATCTCGAGTGGGGTCATTACACGTGCGCTATCCTCCGTGGTGTGAGTCGAGCTGTAGCAGCAGTGTCACGCTTTCCTTCGGCGTGGATCAAGGGATCTGTGGCTTCCCTGGAGGCTTTCCCACGAGGCTTTCCCGCAGGGCTGTCCCACGTACCCCCGTGGTGTGAGTTCGATCCTCGGCTTGAAAAGTCGAGGCATTCCAGGGAAAGCAGGTTTCCCTGGAATGGACTGAGACATCTGGGGGACTCTGAATGGTGGCACGACCCTGGAGTTCCTCTCGACTTTCCTGTGGAGAGGGCCTCCTCTTGAGATGCGACGGGAATGCGGGAATTCTTTCCCAAACACGCAGGGAAAGGATCCCGCCTCTCGAGCTAGGAGGCGGAATCGGGGCTCCTCCCCTGGATGTGGGCGGGACTCTCGTGCTTCCTCTCGAGTGGAGACGGGTATGCGGGGGAATTTCTTCAGTTGCAGCAAGGGTGTGAAGGACCCTTTGGAAGTTCCAGAATGGTTAGGTGTGATTAGCCTCAAGACGCCTCAGCGGAAATGGCCCTCGGGTATCTCATCTGGAGGGAGAACCACCTGGAAATTTTCTCGAGTTGCGGCAGGTGCTCTCGACTTACGACGGGGACCTCAGGGACCCGCTCTGCTGGCCTCAGGAAAGGCCAGTCCCCATGCGAGTTGCTCGGGGCCGCTCAGGATTCCTCTCCCGTCGAAGCCGGGGCCTAAGATCTTGTGTGGAGTCGGTGCCGGAACCTGAGGATTCCTCTCCAGTGCTGACATGGATCTTGGGGTACTTCTGGAGTTCCCCAGGGAGTCAGTCCTCCTCTTGAGTGGCGGCATGCACGTGCGCTTTCCTCCCTAGCTGTAGCAGCAGTGTCTTGCTTCCCTTCGCGTGGATCAAGGGATCTGTGGCATTCCCTCGAGGCTTTCCCACGAGGCTTGCCCTCGAGGCTTTCCCACAGGGCTGTCCTACGTTGCACCGTGGTGTGTGTGTCGATCCTCAGCTTGAAAGTCGAGGCAGTGCAGGGAAAACAGGTTTCCCTGGAATGGACGCAGACATCTGGGGACTCTGGGAATGGTGGCACGACCCTGAGGTTCCTCTTGCCTTTCCTGTGGAGAGCGCCTCCTCTTGAGATGCGACGGGAACGCCGGGAATTCTTTCCCGACCACGCAGGGAAAGGATCCCTCCTCTCAAGCTAGGAGGCGGAAACGGGGCTCCTCTGGATGTGGGCGGGACTCTCGTGCTTCCACTCGAGTGGAGACGGGTATGTCGGGGAACTTCTTGAGTTGCAGCAAGGGTGTGAAGGACCCTTTGTAAGTTCCAGAGGTAGGTGTGATTAGCCTCGAAACGCCTCAGCGAAAGTGGGCCTCATCTCGCCTGGATGGGAGAACCTCCTGGATTTTCTCGAGTTGTGGCAGGTGCTCTCGACTTACGACGGGGACCTCAGGGACCCGCTCTGGTGGCCTCAGGAAAGGCCAGTCCCCATGCGAGATGCTCAGGGACCTCTCGGGATTCCTCTCCCGTCGATGCAGGGGCCTAAGATATTGTGTGGAGTGGGTGCCGAAACCTGAGGATTCCTCTCCAGTGCTTACGTGGATCTTGGGGTACTTCTGGAGTCTCCCCAGGGGAGTCAGTCCTCGTCTCGAGTTGGGGCATGCAGGTGCGCTTTCCTCCCGAGCTGTAGCAGCGGTGTCGTGCTTCCCTTCGCGTGGATCAAGGGATCTGTGGCTTTCCCTCGAGGCTTTCCCACGAGGCTTTCCCACAGGGCTGTCCCACGTACCACCGTGGTGTGAGTCGATCCTCGGCTTGAAAGTCGAGGCAGTGCAGGGAAAACAGGTTTCCCTGGAATGGACTGAGATTCTGGGGGACTCTGGGAATGGTGGCACGACTGGGAGTTCCTCTCGACTTTCCTGTCCAGAGCGCCTCCTCTTGAGTGCGACAGGAACGCCGGGAATTATTTTCCCCCCACGCAGGGAAAGGATTCCTCCTCTCGAGCTAGGAGCCGGAAATGGGGCTCCTCTGGTTGTGGGCGGACTCTCGCGCTTCCTCTCGAATGGAGACGGGTATGTCGGGCAACTTCAGGAGTTGCAGCAAGGCTGTGAAGGGACCCTTTGGAAGTTCCAGATCTTAGATGTGATTAGCCTCAAGACGCCTCAGCGGAAATGGGCCTCATCTCGCCTGGAGGGGAGAACCTCCTGTACTTCCTCGAGTTGCGGCAGGTGCTCTTGACTTACGACGGGGACCTCAGGGACCCGCTCTGGTGGCTTCAGGAAAGGCCAGTCCCCATGGGAGTTGCTCGGGGCCTCTCGGCCTTCCCCTCCCGTCGATGCCAGGGCCTAAGATCTTGTGTGGAGTCGGTGCCGGAACCTGAGGATGCCTCTCCAGTGCTGACATGGATTCTGGGGGACTTCTGGAGTCTCCCCAGGGGAGTCAGTGCTCGTCTCGAGTGGGGGCATGCATGTGCGCTTCCTCCCCTCCAGGCAAAATGAAGCCTATTTTCCGCTGACACATCTCAAGGCTAAGCACACAAAACTCTGGAACTTCCAAAGGGTCCTTCAAACCCTTGCAGCAAATCAAGAAGTCCCCGACATACCCGTCTCCACTCAAGTGGAAGGCACGATAGTTCCGCCCGCATCCAGAGGAGCCCGTTTCCGCCTCATAGCTCGAGAGGAGGGATCCTTTCCCTGCGGAGGTCGGGAAAGAATTCCCGGCGTTCCCCGTCGCATCTCAAGTGGAGGTGTTCTCCACAGGAAAGGCGACGGAACGCCCGGAATTCTTTCCCGAGCACGCAGGAAAGGATCCCTCCTCTCGAGCTAGGAGGCGGAAATGGGGCTCCTCTGGATGTGGGCGACTCCTGTACTTCCTCTCGAGTGAAGACGGTATGTCCGGGAACTTCTTGAATTGCAAGCAAGGGTCAAGGACCCTTTGGAAGCCAGAGTTAGTTGTGATTAGCCTCGAGAGGCCTCAGCGAAAATGGGCCTGATCTCGCCTGGAGGGAGAACCTCCTGGATTTTCTGGAGTTTCGGCAGGTGCTCTCGACTTACGACGGGGACATCAGGACCCGCTCTTGTGGCCTCAGGAAATCCCAGTCCCCATGCGAGTTGCTCGCGGGGCCGCTCAGG
This sequence comes from Capra hircus, assembly GCF_001704415.2. Classification (NCBI taxonomy): domain Eukaryota; kingdom Metazoa; phylum Chordata; class Mammalia; order Artiodactyla; family Bovidae; genus Capra; species Capra hircus. The sequence continues at coordinate 10,839 of NW_017191208.1, forward strand.
ATTCCTCTCCCGTCGAAGCCGGGACTAAGATCTTGTTTAGACTCGGTGC
>NW_017191209.1:0-10887 GCF_001704415.2 Capra hircus
AGCGTGACACATCTGCTACACTGTCCCTGAGGTCACGGTCGTATGTCGAGGAGAACCAACTCGAGAAAATCCAGGAGGTTCTCTGCTCCAGTCTAGATGAGGCCCATTTTCTCTGCGGCGTCTCGAGAGTAATCACACCTAAACTCTGGAACTTCCAAACGGTCCTACACACCCTTGCTACAACTCAAGAAGTTCCCTGACATACCCGTCTCCACTCCAGAGGAAGCACGAGGGTCCGGCCACCTCCAGAGGAGCTCCGTTTCCGCCTCCAAGCTCGAGATGAGGGATCCTTCCCTGCTTGCTCGGGAAAGAATTCCCGACGTTTCCGACGCATCTCAAGAGGAGGCGCGCTGCACAGTAAAGGCGAGAGGAACTCATGGGTCGTGCCACCATTCCAAGAGTCCCCCAGATGTCTCAGTCCATTCCAGAGGATCCTGTTTTCCCTGCACTGCTTCGACTTTCACGCCGAGGATCGACTCACACCACGGTGGCACGTGGGACAGCCCTGTATGAAAGCCTCGTGGGAAAGCCTCGAGGGAAAGCCACAGATCCCTTGATCCACGCGACGGGAAGCGGGACACTGCTGCTACAGCACGGGAGGAAAGCGCACGTGCATGCCCCCACTCGAGACGAGCACTGACTCCCCTGGGGAGACTCCAGAAGTACCCCAAGATGCATGTCAGCCCTGGAGAGGAATCCTCAGGTTCCGGCCCCGACTCCAGAAAAGGTCTTAGGCCCAGCATCGACGGGAGTGGAATCATGAGAGGCCCCATAGCAACACGCATGGGGACTGGCCTTTCCTGCGGCCGCCAGAACGGGTTCCTGAAGTCCCCGTCGTAAGTCGAGAGCACCTGCCGAAACTCGGTAAAATACAGGAGGTTCTCCCCTGCAGGCGAGATGAGGCCAGTTTCCACTGAGGTGTCTCGAGGCTAATCACACGTGACCTCTGGAACTTCCAAAGCGTCTTTCACAGTCAAGCTGCAACTCAAGAAGTTCCCCGACACACCCGTCTCCACTCAAGAGGTAGCACGATGGTCCCGGCCACATCCTGAGGAGCTCCGTTTCCGGCTCGTACCTCGAGATGAGGGATCCTTTCCCTGCTTGGTCGGAAAAGAATTCCCGGCATTCCCATCGCATCTCAAGGGAGGCGCTCTCCAAAGGAAAGGGGAGAGGAACTGCAGGGTCGTGCCACCATTCCAAGACTCCCCCAGATGTGTCAGTCCGTTCCACAGGAACCTGTTTTCCCTGCACTGCCTCGGCTTTCACGCCGAGGATCGACTCACACCACCGTGACACGTGGGACAGCCCTGTGGGAAAGCCTCGTGGGAAAGACTCGAGGGAAAGCCACAGATCCCTTGGTCTACGCAAGGGGAACCGTGACACTGCTGCTACAGCATGGGAGGAAATGGCACGCTCATGCCCCCACTCGAGACGAGGCCTGACTCCCTTGTGGAGACTCCAGAAGTACCCAAAATCTATGTCAGCACTGGAGAGGAATCCTCAGCTTCCGGCCCCGACTCCACACAAGAAGAGCTCCTGCTGAAACTCGAAAATATCCAGGAGCCTCTCCATTCCAGGCGACATGAGGCCCATTTCTGCTGAGGCATCTCGAGACTAACCACACCTAACCTCTGGAACTTCCAAAGGGTCCTTCACACCCTTGCTGCAACTCAAGAAGTTCCCCAACATACCCTTTCCTCTTCACGTTCTGCCATAATGGTGGTGTCATCTGCATATCTAAGTTGATTGATATTTCTACCGGCAATCTTGATTCCAGTTCATGTATCTTCCATCCCAGCATGTTTCATGATGTACTCTGCATATAAGTTAAATAAACAGGGTGACAATATACAGCCTTGACATACTCCTTTTCCTTTTTGGAACCAGTCTGTTGTTCCATGTCCTGCTCTAACTGTTGCTTCCTGACCTTCATCCAGATTTCTCAAGAGGCAGGTTAGGTGGTCTGGTATTCCCATCTCTTTCAGAATTGTGGCTAAAACAACAGTATAAGGACCTTTCCGATGTCAGGCCAAGGAATTGTGTTTCCAGTCATTGAGCCACACCTGATCACTGAGCACAAATTCATGAATCTGTTCCTCAAGGGGGAATGATATTCTTTTTTATACAAACTTAGTTACCTGATTTATTACCTTACCTAATTGTTCCATCTGCTATGAAATCCCACCCCCTTACTTGTGGCAAATCTGCTAACACCTGCCTCACTGTGGGAGGGGGTCTCCCATAGAAAATTTCATAAGGACAACAACTGTGGGAACGTGCGGTTACCCGTAATATGAGTAAGTCTGCCGGAAGCAAGCCCATCCATGTACAGTCAGTCTCTATGATCCATTTTGAAAGTGTTTCTTCAAGAGTTTGGTTGTTTCTTTCCACCATTCCAGAACACTGGGGCCTATATGCTGTATGTAATTTCCACTGATATTTAGAGCTTCACATACCTGTTAATTAACGCGGCTACAAAGACAGGGCCATTGTCGGATTCTATACTGGTTGGAAACCCAAGTCTGGGAATTATTTCTCAAATCAGCGAGCTACTTCATTTTCTTTTTCAGATCAGGTAAGGAAGGCCTCTGCCCAACCGAGAAGGTACCTACTATTCTAGTAAGTCATGATAACAGGTGACTGCCTTTGCTTCCCCGAAGGACACTCGCTTTCCCTGCATCCTGAGAACTCCACGTCTCAGCCAGTTGGAAAAGCGCTTCTTGGAGGTCATTATTCAGGGGCAATTTCCCCTGGAGCCCGGGGCCATAGGGAGCGGCTCCACACTCCCAGGGAAAGGCAGAGCCACAGCCACACATCTGTCCCATCCCCTTTGCTCTGTAGGAGAGCTCTAGTGAGCCTAGGTCTGTCAGGAAAATTCTTGGCTCCTATGGGGACACACCCTGTGTGTTAACCTGCATAGGACCTAGGGGCCACAGGGCGCCTGTTCCTCTCGGGGGGACCCTGAAGTGGTGCGGCCCAGCAACAGCCTGAACATCCATCCGATTGCTCTTTTCTTCCTTCTGATACAGCTAGCTTTGCTTCTCGCTTTGGCATTTCGGAAGCCAGGGGGAGCCCCACCGCTGTTGTCCTGGGGTCTATTGGAGGTACCGGGTCTATTGGACACCAGCATGGCACCCGACCCCCTCAGACACACTCCCGCAGCCTCCTTCCCCATGGGCAGGACTGTTCTGACCTAGGAATGTGTTCCCAAGGCTCAGAAAATGCAGGGAGACACACGGCCCTGACTCTGGAACTGAGGCCGTTGGAGCAGGCCTGGAGGTCTGACGTCTGAGACGCCAAACACTTACTGCAAGATACAGGTGTGAAAACACACTCTCTGGGGCTGCCTTTCCTTCCTCTAAGGAAGAGAGCTTTTCCAGTCTCCTCCGTGCTGAGTCATACAAGGCTGCAAAGGTTTGGCTTAGAGGGCATTTCTCAGCGGCAATGGCCCCTGAGGCCCTGCACCCATGGGAGGGATCCTACCCTCCCAGGGGAAGTCAAAGCAACCTCCAAACAGCTGTTCTATCATATTTCCTCTGCAGGAGGGAGCTAGTGAGCCCAGGTCTGTCTGGAACGTTCTTGGATCCTGCGGGGAAATCATCCTGGGAGCCCACCTGGATACCAGTCGTAGGGGCTAAAATTCGCATTTTCCTTCCTTGGAGCCCTAACGCAGTACAGCCTAGCAACTGCTTGAAAATCCATCCTGTTGCTGTTTTCTTCCCTCTGACAGAGCGAGCTTTGCTCCCCATTTGGGGATTTCAGAAGCAAGGTGGTGGCCTGCAACTCCTTGCCTGGGGTCCATTGGAGGTGCAAGGTGCCCTCGACCAGGTGACCCCAGCATGACACCTGGCCCCTCAGACACACTCCCGCAGCCTGCTTCCCCATGGGCAGGACTGCTCTCACCTAGGAATGTGTTTGCAAGGCCAGGAAACTGCAGGGAGACACAAGGCCCTGATTCTGGCATTGAGTCTGTTGGAACAGGCCTGCAGGTCTTCTGTCTAACAAGCCAAACACTTGCTGCAAGATACAGGCCTGAAAACACACTCTTGGGCTGCCTTTCCTTCCTCCAAGGAAGAGAGTTTTCTCAGCCTCCTGTGGGCTGAGAGTCACACAGGGCTGAAAAGCACTTGCTGGGAGATTATTTTTTTTTCATTGGCCATGGCCCCTGAGGCCCTGTGCTCAGGGAGGGCTCCCTCCCTCCCAGGGAAAGTCAAAGGAAGCTCCAAACGGCTGTTCAATCATGTTTCTGAGAGAGTCATTGCCAAGGCAGGTTTATAAGAAGTTCAAGGGTCCCAAGGAGAGAGGGGTCTAGAATTCTCAAGGAGGAAGGAAGGACAAACTGTTTTTCCCTCTACATTCCTTAGGATTATATAACAATCATGCATCCTTCTTGAGGACGGTCTCTGGAAAAAACCTTCTGGCTAATCCTGTTATCTTAAAATGTCAATTATGGGAGTAGGTCTAGTGAGTCTTTACAACCTCCAGACATTCTTTTGTTCGTTGTCATAACTTATTGGAGAGTATATAACTCCATTACTAACAGCAAGGGGTACGCTTTCTGCCCCTTGTGATGTCTCTGTCAGAAGCTTTCTCTATCTCCTTTATCCTTTAATAAAACTCTATTGCACAAAAGCTCTGAGCAATCAAGCCTCGTCTTGGGCCCTGGATTGAATTCTTCTCCTCCATAAGCCAAGAATCCCAGCATCTTTTCGTGGTTCAGCAACAATATTTCATTCCTCTGCAGGAGAGAGCTAGTGAGCTTAGGTCTGTCTGGAACATTCTTGAATCCTGTGGGGAAAATATCCTGTGCACACATCTGGATACTGGGCCTAGAGGCCAAAATTCGCATTTCTTTCCCGGGGAGCCCTAACGTGGTGTGACTTAGCAACTGCTTGAAAATCCATCCCATTGCTGTTTTCCTCCTTCTGACAGAGCTAGCTTTGTTCCCTGCTTTGGGATGTCTCAACCGAAGGGCCGGTCCATAGCTACTCGCCTGGGGCCCATTGGATGTGCAAGGTGCCCTCGACTAGGTGACCCTAGCATGGCACTCAGCCCGCTCAGACACACTCCCGAGGCTTCTTTCTCATGGGAAGCACTGCTCCAACCTAGGAATGTGTCTGCAATGCTTGGAAAGTGCAGTGAGACACACAGCCCTGACTCTGCAATTGAGGCCCTCAGAGCAAGCCTGCAGCTCTGATGTCTGAGAAGCAAAACACTTGCTGCAAAGAGAGGCCTGAAAACACACTCTCTGTGGATGACTTTCCTTCCTCTAAGGAAGATAGTTTTCCCAGTCTCCTGCTTCCTGAATGTCACACAGCTGGAATGCGCTTGCTTGGAGGTCGTGATTCAGTGGCAATGACCCCTGAGGCCCTTTGCCCAGGGAGGGCTCCCACACTCACAGGCAAAATCAAAGCAACTTCCAAGTGAGTCAGCTCTTCACATCAAGTGGCCAAAGTATTGGAGTTTCAGGTTCAGTATTAGTCCTTCCAATGTATATTCAGACCTGATTTCCTTTAGGATGGAGTGGTTGCGTCTCCTTGTAGTCTAAGCGACCTACAAGCATCTTCTCCAACACCACAGTTCAAAAGCATCCAATTTTCAGCTGTCACTTTCTTTATAGTACATCTTTCATATCCATCCATGACATATGGAAAAACCATAGCCTTGACTGGATGGATCTTTGTTGGCAAAGCAACGTCTCGGCTTTTTTAAATATGCTGTCTAGTTTGGTCATCACTTTTCTCCAAGTCATAAATACGTTTTAAGTTCATGGAGGCAGCCATCACCTGCAGTGATTTCCAAGCCCCCAAAATAGTCTGCTGCTGTTTCCAATGTTTTCCCATCTATTTGCCATGAAGTGATGAGACTGGGATGCAATGATTTTAGTTTTCTGAATGCTGAGCTTTAAGCTAACTTTTTCACTCTCCTCTTTCACTTTCATCAGGAGACTCTTTAGTTCTTCTTCACTTTCTGCATAAGGGTGGTGTCATCTGCATATCTGAGATTCTTGATATTTTCTCCCAGCAATCTGGATTCCAGCGTGGTGCTTCCTCCAGCCCCAGTGTTTCTCATGATGTACTCTGCATATAAGTTAAATAAGCAGGGGTGACAATACACTGCCTTGACATATTCCTTTTCCTATTTAGAACCAGTCTGTTGTTCCATGTCCAGTTCGAACTGTTTCTTCCTGACCTGCATACAGGTTTCTCAAGAGACAGGTCAGGTGGTCTGGTATTCCCATCTCTTTCAGAATTTTTCCAGTTTATTGTGCATCCACACAGTCAAAGGCTTTGGCATAGTCAATAAAGCAGAAATAGATTGTCTTTTTTTTCTGGAACTCTCTTGCTTTTTCAATGATCCAGTGGATGTTTGGCAGTTTGATCTCTGGTTTCTCTCTGCATGTTTTAAATCCCTCTTGAACATTTGGAAGTTCACAGTTCATGTGAACTTGGAGAATTTTGAGCATTACTTTACTAGTGTGTGAGATGAGTGCAATTGTGCAGCAGCTTGAATATTCTTTGTCATTGCCTTTCTTTGGGATTGGAATGAAAAACTGACCTAATGACTAGATGTTTTCAATTGCATATGCTGAAAGAACTGGCTGTGCAGTTTTGAAGAAAAAAAAATCATTTTAACCCATTTTCTCTGAAGTGCAAGGCATATCATGGCCATCCCTGAATCATAAAGTCACCTTTTCTTTATGTAGTCATAGTTTCATGCCTAAATTATAGGCCAACTCGTGCTCAAATGGACTCTGATGTCAGGGGCAGATCAACTAATAAAAAGCTTGGATTGTCCCTCTGGAGGAAAGTGAGATCTTGGTCCCACGAGAAGAATCCTGAAGGGTTAAGGGAACTTGCAAGAGTGGGGAAAGCTTAGTCCATCCTACATGTACCAAAATCTTAAATAAGGCTTATTTACTTTACCGAAGTAAAAAACAGATGATGAAAACAATTATAAATCAATGAAAGGTAAAGAAATCCATAGTCTGTTATCAAAAATTGCATTCTAAGAAAACTTTGTTCTCTTAACCTAGAGAGGAGACTAAATTCCATCTGGTACCAGCTTACCAGAAGACAAACAAACAAACAAACAAATTATCGGTAAGCTTAAAAAAAGTATATTCCATATATCTTGAAGTAGCAGTATTTCTGCAAAGGCATCAGTGTGAAACCATAGAGGACATGGTTAAAACCTGATTAAATAGAAATTGACAATGTAATCTGGTCACTGCTGCGACTTGAAATGCTTTAATATGATAACTGGAATTATAACTGACAGCATTTGACCAGGACATATCAGATTTTCACGGATGTCAGATAATTTCTAGGATATCTATATTAGGAACTGAAGGAATCTTTGAACCTAGGAAAGAAAACAACAGTCTCAAAGGCCCTTGCTGAATCATCTATCAGCAAGGAATGTCTTTGCAAGGATCGCAAAGTGAAGGGAAAATACACCGACCTGCCTCTGCAACTTTGGTCCTCTGAGCAGATCTGGAGGTCTCCCTTTGTATAAGCTAACCTGTTCCTTCCAAATAGAGGTTTGCAACACAAAACAAGTGGCCGCCTATTCTTCCCGAAGGAGGCTCTCTTTCCCCACATCCTGCGAACTCCTTTCCCAGCCTCCTGGAAAAGCGCTTCTTGCAGTTCCTTTCAGAAAATCCTATGGACGGAGAAGCCTGGTAGGCTGCAGTCCGTGGGGTCGCTGAGGGTCGGACACGACTGAGCGACTGCACTTTCATTTTCACTTTCATGCATTGGAGAAGGCAATGGCAACCACTTACTGTTCTTGCCTGGAGAATCCCAGGGACGGGGGAGCCTAGTGGGCTACCGTCTATGGCGTCGCACAGAGTCGAACACGACTGAAGCAACTTAGCAGCAGCAGCAGCAGTTCCTTTCTTAGGGGCAGTTATCCCTGAGATTGGGACCTGGAAAGGCAGAGCCACCTCCACACACACGTCTTTTCTGTCCCCTTTCCTCTGGAGGAGAGCTCTAGTGAGCCTAGGTCTGTCAGGAAAATTCTTGGCTTTGACGGGATCCCACCCGGTGTGTGAACCTGCATACCGACCTAGGGGCCACAGGGCACCTGTTTTGCTCGAGTGGTCCTGGAGGGGTGCAGCATAGCAAGAGCTTAAAAATCCATCCAATTTGTCTTTTTTTTTACCTTCGAGTTTGCAAGGCAGTGTGGGAAGGGGGCACCACCTCTCCCAAAGGGGACATAGGGCCTACCAGGAGAGAAACCCCTTTGAGGAGCTGAGCCCAGGTAGGCAGCCAGTGATGTCAAGCACACTCCGCTGCTGCTTCTTCATGGGCACTCCTGGCTAGGAATCTTTGCAAGCTCAAGGAAGGGGAGATACATGGCCCTGTCTCGGAACTTCAGTCCTCTGAGCAGATCTGGAGGTCTTGAGTTATAAGCAACCTGTTCCTCCAAATAGAGGCTTGCAAACACACCCCGGTGGTCCTCTTCTTCCCGAAGAAGTCTTTCTTCCCCACATGCTGGCGAACTCCCTGTCCAACCTCCAAGAATAGCGCTTTGCCATTCCTTTCTTAGAGGCAGTTATCCCTGAGCTTGGGGCCGTAGGGAGTAGCCCCACACTCACAGGGAAAGGCAAAGACTCCTCCATACATCTCCTCTATCCCCTTTGCTCTGGAGGAGAGCTCTAGTGAGCCTAGGTCTTTCAGGAAAATTCTTGGCTTGGACAGGATCTCACCCTGTTTGTGAACCTGCATACCCAACCAGGGGCCACAGAGCACCTGTTTCAGTAAAGTGGGCCCTGAAAGGGTGCAGCCTAGCAAGAGCTTGAAAATCCATTCAATTGCTGTTTTTGTACCTCTGACAGAGCGAGCTTGGCTCCACCCTTTGGCAGTGAGGAGAAAAGAGGCATGACACCCTCCCCAAGGGGACATGGGGCCTATTCGAGAGGAAAGGCCCCTTGTGGAGCTGAGGCCAGGAAGGCACACAGTCGTGTCAAACACACTCCCACTGCTTGCTTCTTCAGGGGCACTCCCGCTATCAGCTAGGAATGTCTTTGCAATGATCACAAAGGGAAGGGAGATACAGGGCCCTGCGATAGGTGCTCAAGGTCAAGGTCAAGTCAAGGTCAATCTGTCAAGTCCAGGTCAAGTTCAAGGTTCAAGGTCAAGTCAAGTCAAGTCAAGTCAAGTCAAGTGTTCAAGTCTCAAGTCAAAAGTTCAAGTTCAAGGTCAAGGTTCAAGTCAAGGTCAAGTTCAAGTTCAAGGTCAAGTTCAAGTCAAGGTCAAGTTCAAGGTCAAGGTCAAGGTCAAGGTCAAGTTCAAGTTCAAGGTCAAGGTCAAGAAGTTTTCAAGTTCAAGTTTCAAGTCAAAGTCAAGGTTCAAGTTCAAGGTCAAGTCAAGTTCAAGGTCAAGGTCAAGTTCAAGGTCAAGGTCAAGGTCAAGCTCAAGGGCAGGGCAAGGCCAAGCCAAAGACAAGGCAAGGCAAGGGCAAGGCAAGGCCCAGGCCAAGGCAAAGGCCAAGGCCACCAAAGCGAAGCCCAAACCCGTAACGCCTGACAAAAAGGCAGAAGCCACTAGGCCCCTGTGCAGAGGAAGCCACTGAAGGCAGCAAGGCCACAGAGCTCCCCGACTCCCATTCCCACAGGAAGATGTGAGGATAAAGGGCCTCATCCCAGCACAGCACCCGCTCCCACCACCCCGCAACCCCGGCCCCGCCCCCGCAGCACGCCCCTGAAACAACACTGTCTTCCCAGAAAAGAGAACGGAGAAGCCATGTGTGTGCCAAAGGAGCAAGATGAACGAACGATGCCACGCCCTCCGAATTTGGGCACACCTGACGCCTCGGAACCCCGGGCCTGGCCGATGGGTCCCGCCGTTCTCGGGTGGGAGGGGGGTCAACACATTGGCCGAGAGCCCTTGCCCAGGCCACCCGCAAATCCCCTGAGATGTGATCCGACCACAGGGACCGAGGGCAAACGTACCGCTTGAGGTGCTGGAGGAGCCGGACGAAGCCATGGTGGGAGAGGCACACGGGCACGCTGCAGACTGCTGGCCGAGTGGGCGGGGACCCAGCAGCTTAGGACTCTGGAGAACGGGAGGCGTCTCCGCCACCATTGACGTCAATAGGGTTTGGGTGGGTAGATGGAGGGGGTCGCCCCTGGCCTCTTTCCAAGCAGAGACCCTGGACGGAGTCCCGTGGAGCGAGTGGGCTTTTCCCGGGCACGGCTGTGCCCTGGACCGCCAAGATCCCCGTTGGGGTGGGCGGGCAGTTCGCGCGCTTTGGTTTGTGGCCCTCCCTCGCAGCGGGGGGTGGGATCAACCCGGTGGATCAATCAGGGGCCCTCAGCAGTGCCAAGGGAGCTCACCGCCCAGGAAACGCCCCAAGGTCCCTTTGAATTGGCCACCAACGCCCCCTTTCCCAGCCTGCCTTGCTCTGGGATTTCCCGCCTTTTCACATTCCACAGGTCCCTGGGCCTCGACTGTCCCCCGCTGGCTCCTCCGAGGCATTCCGGGACACCAGACGCTCTCTCCAGCGCCTCCACCTAGATCCCTCGCTGTCCTCGCCTCCGTTTCCCCCATGCCCCTCCCCAACTCCTCCGTGGGCTCTTGGCGTCCTTTCCCTACAGCAGTCACAGAGTGCCACCCCCGAGGGCTTTGAGTTGCCTGGAGCCCAAGGCTCCGGCCAGAGACCTGAGGGGCCAGCGTCTGGACTGGCAGCTAATGCCGGCTTTTCTCACGTGGAGCCTGAGGCCCGCACCTCCGCGGGCAACCCCCCAGCCGAGTGCCTGGAGATACCCGCCCAAGGGGACAGTGTACCCCCTACTGTGGGGAAGGAGGTTCCTGTTTTCCCTGCACTGGTTCGACTTCACGCCGAGGATCGACTCACACATGATGGCAAGTGGAATAGCCC
>NW_017191210.1:0-10886 GCF_001704415.2 Capra hircus
CACCCACAGCATGCATTGAGATCACATTGGCAGCAGATGAGTCATCCCAGGCCAGAAAATGATGGACATGAATCTTGAAGAAAGGCAGATTTCCAAGCAAATATATAGTTTCATTCACAGAGGTTAAAGAGAACCAGGTAATGAGTAAGACAAACCCGGTTTGTCGAGTCGTTTCTGAGCCCTTAGGGGGAACTGACCTGAAGACATTAACATACCTTAAGACAAACATTTCCATAAGAACAATGCATTGCTTAGTTCAAGGTGTGAGAAAAGTTAAATTCAGGTGGAGCCAGGAGTTGTCATGGCAACACAGAATTTTCAGAGAAACCTTCTTTTACATTTGTATCAAGATGGAAAAAAAAAACCGCAGCCCTCTTTGGTCTCCTCCTGCCTCTTAAGAGAGAGAAAAAAAACGTCTGACACTTGCAGTTTATTTTCTCTGTCTGGAGACCCCTGGCCTTCTGCCTGTTATCCTCTCCAGGCCTGTAGGAAGCAATACACTCGGCCTGCTGGGAAAAGCGCGCGGGTCTGAGCTGTATGCAAAGGGGTGAAGCGGTAAAACCCTCGGCCCCAAAGGCGAGGCTTTTCTGCGATCGCCATTTCAGTCGGCTCCGAGACTGCAAACAAAGGGCAGAAGACATGGTTCCCTGCTCCGCCGAGTCCGAGTTCCCTTACCTGTGGTCCACAGCCCTGCGCTCTGCTCGCTGGATGCCAATCGACGGGGGACCCAGGAGCCACGAAACGAGCAGTCCCAGCTGCAATGGCGAGCCCTGAGAGCACAACTGGGGACCCCTGGCCCCGAGGCGCCGCCATGTTCACCCCGCCCCAGACCGCTCCCGTGAGCCGCGCCCCTGACCAGCCGCCCAGGCTCGCCCCGCCCCGAGGGCGCACGGTGCGCCCGCCCCACGCCCCCTGCCAGGCCAGGCCCGCGGGACCGCGACTGCCTCCAGGGGAAACACAAGGACAAGCAGATCCACCCACCGAGACAACCCAAGCTTTTTCTCAGCTGATCTGTCTATGATTTAGGGATAAGAAGCAAAGATGACCTAGGACAGCCATGATATTCTATAGAGCCAGACCCTGGCGCGCAGAGGCTTGAAGAGGGCCCGGGAGCGCTGCCTGAAACAGCAAGCCTCTGTAGCATAGCGGTTAGGCAGGCTGGTAAGTCAGGCAGACTAGGGTCTGTAGGTCAGGAGTTCAAGTCCGGGTTTAACTCTTTCCCTTTTAGGGGGCGGGGGACCACAAGAGGCGGGGCTTAGACCAGAAAAGTTTCTTTTGATTTTAGAGGTTTATTGTGAAGCTTAGGGTTAGGGTTCGGGCAACCCCCCAACTCGCTCGGGTTCGGGTTCGGGGTTAGGGTTAGAATTCGGGGAACCCCCCCTCTTCTTAGAGTTCGGGTTTGGGTTAGGGTTCAGGTCAGGGTCAGGGTTCAGGTTACGGTTAGGGCTTAAAGTGAGCGCTAATGGGGCCCATAGTTCTTTATTAGCCTGCCCTGGCGGGCCGAGGCTTGAAGAGTGCCTGGGAGCAGCATGAAACCGGGGGGGCTTTGTTAGCATAGCGGTTAGGCTGACGGCCGAGTAAACATGCAATCTGGCTTTGTGGGTCAGAAGTTCCAGTCCGGGCTTGCCTTTTTTGCTTTGAGCGGATGGGGGACCGCAAGGGGCGGGGCTTAGGCCAGAAAAGTTTCTTTTCTTTTAGAGTTTTATTGTTAGGGTTAGGGTTAGGGTTAGGGTGCCGGCATCCCCTCAACTTGTTAGGGTTCAGGTTCAGAGTTCGGGTTACGGGAATCCCCTCCCTTCTTAGGGTTTGGATTCGGGTTCGGGTTAGGGTTCAGGGTTCGGGTTTGGGGTTTGGAGTTCAGGGTTTGGGGTTCCGGGTTCGCGGTTCTCGTTTGGGGTTTGGGGTTCCGATTAGGGGTTCAAGGTTCAGCTTAGGGGTTTGGGGTTTGGGGATCAGGTTATGGGTTCTCGGTTCAGATTAGGGGTTTGCAGTTGGGGTTTGGGGTTTGAGGATCGGGTTAAGGGTTTGGGTTTGGGGCTCGCGGTTTGAGTTTGGGGCTTGGGTTTGGGGTTTGGGGATCAGGTTAGGGGTTCTCGGATTGGTTTAGAGGTTCGCAGTTGGGGTTTGGGGTTTGAGGTTAGGGTTAGGGGTTTGGGGTTTGAGGTTCACGGTTGGGGTTGGGGATTTGGGATTCGGGTTAGGGGTTTGGGGTTCGCGGTTTGGGTTTGGGTTCGGTTTGGGTTAGGGGTTCGCGGTTAGGATTTGGGGTTTGGGGTTCGGGGTAGGGATTCTCGGTTCGGGTTAGGGGTTGGCAGTTTAGGTTAAGGCTTAGGGGTTTGGGGTTTGGAGTTTGGGATTTGGGTGAGGGGTTCGCGGTTTGGGGTTCCAGTTATGGGTTTGGGGTTTGGGTTGAGGGTTGGGGGTTGGGGATTAGGGGTTCGGTTTCTGGGTTGACGGTTTGGGTTAGGGATTAGGGGTTTAGGATTTGGGTTTGGGGTTTGGGGATTCGGGTTTGAGGTTCCGATTAGGGGTTGAGTATGTGAGGTTTGTGGTTCGGGGGTCGAGATTTGAGGTTTGGGGTTTGGGGTTCAGGGGATTGGGTTCATGGTTTGGGGTTGGGGGTGTGAGGTGCAGTTTCGAGTTTTGCTGTTCGGGTTAGGAATTAGGGGTTGGCAGTTCGGGGTTCGGCTTAGAGGTTTGGGGTGTGCGGTTTTGGAGTTTGAGGTTTGGGGTTCCGGTTAGGGGATTTGGGGTTTGGGGTTCGGGTTAGCAGTTTGGAGTTTGGGTTTGGGGGTTGGGGTTTCGGGGTTTGGGGTTCGGTTTTGGTGTTCGGAGTTATGGCGGTTTGGGATTGGGGTTTGATTTGGGGTTCAGGTTAGGGGTTTGCGATTCGGGTAAGGGGTTAGTTCCCTGTTCAGGGTTTGGGGTTCGGGATTCAGGATATGGGGTTTGGGGTTCGGGTGTTTGGGGGGGTCGGGGTTTGGGGTACAGGTTAGGGGTTTGGTTCAGGGTTTCGCGGAGGGTTCTTAGGTGTGCGGTTTGGGTTTGGGTTTGGGGTTCGGGCTAGTGGGTTGCACACTGCCAAGGGCTCCAGCAGGGTTCGGGGTTGGGTTTGGATTGGGGTTCGGAGTTATGGATTCATGTGGGTTTGGGCTACGTGTTTCAGGATTTGCGGTTCGGGCTTGAGGGTCGGGGTTTGGGTTTACGGCAGAGGTTTATCTGGCTTTAGGGCCTTGGGTTAGGGTTAGGGGTTCACGGTACGGGTTAGGTGTTTGGGGTTCGGAGCTCCTCAGCGGTTCCTTGGGGATTGGGTTTTTAGGGTTTTGAGTTCGGGTAAGGGGTTTGGAGTTCCCAGGGGAAGCAGTTCAGGGTTTGGGGCCTCCTCGGGAGGAAGAGGAGGCAGCCGAGCCCCAGCGGTTGGGATAGGGTTCAGATTCAGGATATGGGGTTTGGGGTTCGGGTAGGTGCCATGTTTGGGTATGTGGTTCAGGGGGTTTCAGCGCCGCACGAGAGGGTATGGCTGGTTCATTGTTTGGGGTTTGAAAGCCCTCCTTGCAGGGAGCTAGGTGCGCCTCCAGTACGGCAGAGCAAGTCCCCGTCTGAAATCCCTGCACGAAGCTGCTCAGAGCCCCGATCTGGCAGAGTTCCGTCGCGAGGCTGCTCTGCCATGGGCGAGCCTTGCCCAGACTTGCCTTGCTTTTAGGCTCCCTCCCAGGAAGGAGCTGCTGTGCGAGCCTGGGAGACGCCACTGGTGCCTTCCTTGCCTCAGCTCCAATCCTGCCTTTGCACTTAGGTGCCAGGCGTGGTTGGGAGGGCTTAGGGGCTGGTGGGTTGCACACTGCCAAGGGCTTCAGCAGTGAGAGCTCTGTCAGAGGGAAGGAAGGGCAACTGCAGGGCTCCTCCAGCGGTTGCTTGGCCGCCAGAATCCGCACGGAGAGCACCAGGCTCCAGGGCCCCTGGCTGGGTTTTCATCCCCGCACACACGGAGGCTGATTCCTTGGGTGCCCAGAAAGTGTATGACAGACGTAGGTTCCCTAGCACTCTCCTCCCCAGCAGAGACATGTGCAGGTGGTTGGGGCCTGATCCTGCGTGTCTGGGTTCCCGCCCACAGCCCCAACTCAGGGGAAGCAGCCCCTGAGGCAAGACCTGCTGGAGGAGCCCTGCGCCCGCCTGATAGGCGAGCACAGCCAGCAGGGAAGCGAGCCTCCTCGGGGGAAGAGGAGGCAGCCCAGCCCCGTCAAGTTGAAAGCCCTGCTTGCACGGAGCTAAGTGGCCTCCAGTACGGCAGAGCTCTAGCTCTGCTCAGAGCCCCGATCTGGCAGAGTTCCTGGCGCGAGGCTGCTCTGCCGGGGGCTAGCCTTGCCCAGACTTGCCTTGCTTTTAGGCTGCCTCTCCAGGAAGGAGCAGGCAGCAGGCAGAGCCTGGGAGTCGCCACTGGCGCCTTTCTTGCCTCAGCTCCAATCCTGCCTTGCCTTTGCACTTAGGTCCCAGTCCTCCTTAAGGAGAGCTTAGGGGCTGGTGGGTTGCACACTGCCAAGGGCTTCAGCAGTGAGAGCTCTGTCAGAGGGAAGGGAAGGGCAACTGCAGGGCTCCTCCAGCGGTTGCTAGATCAGCGCCGCACCGAGAGCACCAGGCTCCCAGGGCCCCTGGCTGGGGTTTTCAGCCCGCACACACGGAGGCTGATTCCCGCCCAGAAAGTGTATGACAGACGTAGGTTCCCTAGCACTCTCCTCCCCAGCAGAGACATGTGCAGGTGTTGGGGCCTGATCCTGCGTGTCTGGGTTCCTGCCCACAGCCCCAACTCAGGGGAAGCAGCCCCTGAGCAAGACCTGCTGGAGGAGCCCTCCGAGTGCACAGCCAGCAGGGAAGCGAGCCTCCTCGGGGAAGAGGAGGCAGCAAGTCCCCGTCAAGCTGAAATCCCTGCTTACACGAAGCTAAGTGCGACTCCAGTACGGCAGATCTCTAGCTCTGTTCAGAGGCCCGATCTGGCAGAGTTCCTGGCACCAAGATGCTCTGCCATAGGCGAGCCTTGCGCAGACTTGCCTTGCTTTAAGGCTCCTCCCCAGGAAGGAGCAGGCTGTGTGAGGCTCGGAAACGCCACTGGCGCCTTCCTGGCTTCAGCTCTACCCTGCCTTGCCTTTGCACTTAGGTCCCAAGCGTCCTTGAGGAGGGCTTAGGGGCTGGTGGGTTGCACACTGCCAAGGGCTCCAGCAGTGAAAGCTCTGTCAGAGGGAAGCGAAGGGCAACAGCAGGGCTCCTTCAGCGGTTCCTTGGCCGCCCAGACAAAGCTCCGCACGGAGAGCACCAGGTTCCAAGGGCCCCTGGCTGGGTTTTGCATCCCCCACACTCCCAGAGGCTGACTCCGTGGGTGCCTAGAAAGTGTGTGAGAGACGTAGGTTCCCTAGCACTCTCCTCCCCAGCAGAGACATGTGCAGGTGGTTGGGGCCTTATCCTGCGTGTCTGGGTTCCCGCCCACAGCCCCAACTCAGGGGAAGCAGCCCCTGAGGCAAGACCTGCTGGAGGAGCCCTGCGCGCCGCCTGATAGGCGAGAGCACAGGCAGTGTAGAGCCTCCTCGGGAGAAGAGGAGGCAGCCGAGCCCAGTCAAGAGGAAAGCCCTGCTGCACGGAGCTAAGTGGGCCTCCAGTACGGCAGAGCTCTAGCTCTGCTCAGAGCCCCGATCTGGCAGAGTTTCTGGCGCGAGGCCTTCGCCTTGCCCAGACTTGCCTTGCTTTTAGGCTCCCTCCCCAGGAAGGAGCTGTCAGCGAGCCTGGGAGACGCCACTGGTGCCTTCCTTGCCTCAGCTCCAATCCTGCCTTGCCTTTGCACATAGGTGCCAGGCGTCGTTGGGGAGGGCTTAGGGGGTGGTGGGTTGCACACTGCCAAGGGCTTCAGCAGTGAGAGCTCTGTAGCAGGGCTCCTCCAGCGGTTTCTAGGCCGCCTAGAATCAGCGCCGCACCGAGAGCACCAGGCTCCCAGGGCCCTGGCTGGGGTTTTCAGCCCCGCACACACGGAGGCTGATTCCTTGGGTGCCCAGAAAGTGTATGACAGACGTAGGTTCCCTAGCACTCTCCTCCCCAGCAGAGACATGTGCAGGTGGTTGGGGGCCTGATCCTGCGTGTCTGGGTTCCTGCCCACAGCCCCAACTCAGGGGAAGCAGCCCCTGAGGCAAGACCTGCTGGAGGAGCCCTGCGCCCCCGCCTGATAGGCGAGTGCACAGCCAGCAGGGAAGCGAGCCTCCTCGGGGGAAGAGGAGGCAGCCCAGCCCCGTCAAGTTGAAAAGCCCTGCTTGCACGGAGCTAAGTGCGCTCCAGTACGGCAGAGCTCTAGCTCTGCTCAGAGCCCCGATCTGGCAGAGTTCCTGGCGCGAGGCTGCTCTGGCCGGGCTAGCCTTGCCCAGACTTGCCTTGCTTTTAGGCTGCCCTCTCCAGGAAGGAGCAGGCAGCAGGAGCCTGGGAGTCGCCACTGGCGCCTTTCTTGCCTCAGCTCCAATCCTGCCTTGCCTTTGCACTTAGGTCCCAGTCCTCCTTAAGGAGGCTTAGGGGCTGGTGGGTTGCACACTGCCAAGGGCTCCAGCAGTGAGAATTCTGTCAGAGGGAAGGGAAGGGCAACTGCAGGGCTCCTCCAGCGGTTGCTTGGCCGCCCAGATTCAGCGCCACACGGAGAGCACCAGGCTCCCAGGTCCCCCTGGCTGGGGTTTTCAGCCCCGCACACACGGAGGCTGATTCCTTGGGTGCCAGAAAGTGTATGACAGACGTAGGTTCCCTAGCACTCTCCTCCCCAGCAGAGACATGTGCAGGTGTTTGGGGCCTGATCCTGCGTGTCTGGGTTCCTGCCACAGCCCCAACTCAGGGGAAGCAGCCCCTGAGGCAAGACCTGCTGGAGGAGCCCTGCGCCCCCGCCTGATAGGCGAGTGCACAGCCAGCAGGGAAGCGAGCCTCCTCGGGGAAGAGGAGGCAGCCAGCCCAGTCAAGAGGAAAGCCTGCTTGCACGGAGCTAAGTGCGCCCTCCAGTACGGCAGAGCTCTAGCTCTGCTCAGAGCCCCGATCTGGCAGAGTTTCTGGCGCGAGGCTGGCTCGCCGGGGGCTCGCCTTGCCCAGACTTGCCTTGCTTTTAGGCTCCCTCCCCAGGAAGGAGCTGTCTGAGCGAGCCTGGGAGACGCCACTGGTGGCCTTCCTTGCCTCAGCTCCAATCCTGCCTTGCCTTTGCACTTAGGTCCCAGGCGTCGTTGGGGAGGGCTTAGGGGTGGTGGGTTGCACACTGCCAAGGGCTCAGCAGTGAGAGCTCTGTCAGAGGGAAGGGAAGGGCAACTGCAGGGCTCCTCCAGCGGTTTCTTGGCCGCCTAGATCAGCGCCGCACCGAGAGCACCAGGCTCCCAGGGCCCTGGCTGGGGTTTTTCAAGCCCCGCACACACGGAGGCTGACTCCTTGGGTGCCCAGAAAGTGTATGACAGACCTTCCCAGCACTCTCCTCCCCAGCTCTACCCTGATCCTTGTGTCTGGGTTTGCACTCAGGGGAAGCAGCCCCTGAGGCAAGACCTGCTGGAGGAGCCCTGCGCGCCCCGCCTGATAGTCCTTGCAGGGAAGCGAGCCTCCTCGGGGGAAGAGGAGGCAGCCCAGCCCCGTCAAGGAAAAGCCCTGCTTGCACGGAGCTAAGTGCGCCTCCAGTACGGCAGAGCTCTAGCTCTGCTCAGAGCCCCGATCTGGCAGAGTTTCTGGCGCGAGGCTGCTCTGCCGGGGGCTAGCTTGCCCAGACTTGCCTTGCTTTTAGGCTGCCTCTCCCAGGAAGGAGCAGGCAGCAGGAGCCTGGGAGTCGCCACTGGAGGCCTCAGCTCCAATCCTGCCTTGCCTTTGCACTTAGGTCCCAGCCTCCTTAAGGAGGCTTAGGGGCTGGTGGGTTGCACACTGCCAAGGGCTCAGCAGTGAGATTCTGTCAGAGGGAAGGGAAGGGCAACTGCAGGGCTCCTCCAGCGGTTGCTTGGCCGCCCAGATCAGCGCCACACGGAGAGCACCAGGCTCCCAGGTCGCCTGGCTGCTCAGCCCGCACACCGGAGCTGATTCCTTGGGTGCCCAGAAGTATGACAGACGGTAGGTTCCCTAGCACTCTCCTCCCCAGCAGAGACATGTGCAGGTGTTTGGGGGGCCTGATCCTGCGTGTCTGGGTTCCTGCCCACAGCCCAAACTCAGGGGAAGCAGCCCTGAGGCAAGACTGCTGGAGGAGCCTGCGCCCCCGCCTGATAGGCGAGTGCACCAGCAGGGAAGCGAGCCTCCTCGGGGGAAGAGGAGGCAGCCCAGCCCGTCAACTGAAAGCCCTGCTTGCACGGGAGGGTAAGTGGCCTCGTGTGAGAGAGATCCCTCTGTTCAGAGGGCCCGAGCTAGCAGAGTTGCTTTAGGCTCCTCCCCAGGAAGGAGCAGGCTGTGTGAGGCTGGGAAGACGCAACTGGCGCCTTCCTGGCTTCAGCTCTACCCCCTGCCTTGCCTTTGCACTTAGTTCCCAGCGTCCTTGAGGAGGCTTAGGGGCTGGGGGTTGCACACTGCCAAGGGCTGCAGTGAAAGCTCTGTCAGAGGGAAGCGAAGGGCAACAGCAGGGCTCCTTCAGCGGTTGTGGCCGCCCAGACTTGCACGGAGAGGGAGGGCCCCTGGCTGGGGCATCCCCCACACTCCCAGAGGCTGAGGGTGCCGTGTGAGACGTTGTTCCCACACAGCCAAGGGCTCCAGCACTGAGAGCTCTGTCGACGGGAAGGGAAGGGCAACTGCAGCTCCTTCAGCTGTTGCTTGGCTGTCCAGACTCAGTGAGAGCACCGGGAAGGGCCCCTGGGTGGTGTCTGCAGCCAGCAGGCTGGGACTCACTTGTGGTCTCCCACTGCCACATAGGCTAATGCTCTTCTCCCCAGCAGAGCTGTGTGCAGGTGTTGGGGCTGCCCCTGCGTGTCTGGGTTCCCCCCACAACCCCAGCTCAGGGGAAGTAACCCCTGAGCCAAGACCTGCAGGAGCGAGGCCATGGCTCCGCCTGGAAGCCGAGTGAGACAAGTGGAAGGGAGCCTCCCAGGAGGCAGCCCCCAGCTGCAAGCCTTGCTGGGTGGAGCCGAGTGGCCTCCAGTATCGCAGAGCTCCAGCTCTGCAGAGCCCTGATCTGGCAGAGTTCCTTGCGCGAGGCTGCTCTGCCTTGCCTGCCTGGGGCGAGCCTTGCCCAGACTTGCCTTCTAGACTTCCTGCCCAGGAAGGAGCAGTCTGCACGAGGTTGGGAGATTGGCACCTTCCTGGCCTCAAACCTACTTGTGGTGGCTTAGGGGCCGGTGGCTTCCACACTCAAGGGCCTACAGTGAGAGCTCTCTTCTCCCCAGCAGAACCCTCAGCTTACCCTCGCCCTCACCCACACCCTCACCCTGCACCCTCACCCTCACCTTGAAGCCTTACCCTCACCCTCACCCCTAACCCTTGTCACGCCTGGGGCTGCACACTGTAACCTTAACCCTTCCCTCCACATCCTAACCCGTGTCTCACGGGTACCCTTGAAGTACGTACCTCCCATGCATAACAAAAGACAAGGCCCACAACAAGACCCATTATCCACATAAAAGGGCTAAATACTCTGATCACATCATTTAAATCTCTTGAAGTAATCGCCCCTGATCAGATACGCACCCAAGACCTGCATAAAGGAGGCGAGGTATACGATGAGTTCAATCTTCACAAAAGTAGGATGAACGGCACCTGTTTCCACCTGCATTGCACAAAGCCGAGTGCTGACATTTTTCAGTGTTCCACATACGTCTACCCAAATCCAGGAAAGACATATGCATAGGCCTGAAAGCAAGTCTCCGGGAATCTTTAAGGCATCACTGAGGCAGCCAGTAGAATGCCTGTACTGCTGCATGAAGCCTTGCAGGGACACTTTGGAGCCGAGTCTACAAACAAGGCGCCTCGAAATACAGTATCGCAGAAGCTCCAGCTCCGCTGATGAGCAACCCTGATCTGGCAGGGTTCTTGCGCGAGGCTGCTCTGCCTGGGGCGAGCCTTGGCAGGCAGACTTGCCTGGCTTGCTAGACTTCTCTGCCCCAGGAAGGAGGCAGTCTGCACGAGGTTGGGAGACGCACATAAACACCTTCCTGGCCTCAGCTCTGGCTCCTGCCTTGCCTTTGCACCTCAGGCCCCAGCGTTCTTTAGTGTGGCTCCTACTACTAGGGCCGGTGGCTTCCACCTCTTCTGCCAAGGGCTCCAAGCTCAGTGACCAAGCTCTGTTCGAGGGAAATGACAGGGTTTTTATAGTTCTGGAATAATGCGAATCGTTTATCAGATGTGAGACCCCCACCCCAACCTCACCCAGTGACACCCTCATGGATAGGCCCCCGTGGCCCTCATCTGAGGTTGTTAAAAGTGCGTGGTAAAATCCTCGAAATCCAAAGGGTTTCCAGAATATCCTGACGATTTCCCTACACAGCTCAAGCCATACTCCAGAGGACAGAAGACCCTGAACCCTTAGGGAATGTTGCTGCTCGGCCCAAGTGTAGAAGCAACACCTCCTCACCTTGAAGAATAATCCTTCAGAAAGCGCCTTCCCTCACCCTCACCCTAACCCTGAAAACACTGAGTTTTCATGGGCTCACCAAAATTAGACACCCTTTCACCCTCATTGTTTAAAATGACCCTTTTCTCTGAAGACTTGTGGCTGTTCTGCTTAAGGATCTAATCCATAAACACTGTAAGCCTTAACCCTTCATTTTGTATTTGCACTGACACAATTAGATATTGATCATACAATAGGACTAAAAATATCGATACATCTCATGTTAACCCTAGGACCCACGTAAAGGATGAATGCTATTTCAGCTTCTTAGTCACGAAGAGTTTTCAACCATAATACTATACTTCGACTACTCCTTGAAGTA
>NW_017191211.1:0-10885 GCF_001704415.2 Capra hircus
GCGGGTCCCTGAGGTCCCCATCGTAACGCGAGAACATCTGCACCAACTCAAGAAAATGCAGGGGTTCTCCCTCCAGGCGAGATGAGGCCAATTTCCTCTGAGGCGTCCCCAGGCTAATCACACCTAACCTCTGGAACTTCCAAAGGGTCCTTCACACCCTTGCTGCAACTCAAGAAGTTCCCCGACATACCCGTCTCCACTCGAGAGGAAGCACGAGAGTCCAGCCACATCCAGAGGAGCCCCGTTTCCGCCTCATGGCTCGAGAGAGGGATCCTTTCCACTGGCGTGTCGGGAAAGAATTCCCGGCATTCCCCTCGCATCTCAAGAGGAGGCGCTCTCCACAGGAAAGGCGAGAGGACTCCAGGGTCGTGCCACCATTCCCAGAGAGTCCCCCAGATGTCTCAGTCCATTCCAGGGAAACCTGTTTTCCCTGCACTGCCTCGACTTTCAAGCCGAGGATCGACTAACACAACGGTGACGGTGGGTCAGCCTGTGGAAGCCTCGTGGGAAAGCTCGTGGGAAAGCCTCGTGGGAAAACCTCGAGGGAAATACAGATCCCTTGATCACGCGAAGGGAAGCGTGACACTGCTGCTACAGCTCGGAGAAAGCGCACGTGCATGCCCCCACTCGAGACGAGGACTGACTCCCCTGGGGAGACTCCAGAAGTAACCCAAGATCCATGTCAGCACTGGAGAGGAATCCTCAGGTTCAGGCACCGACTCCAACAAGGTCTTACGTCCCGGCATCAATGGGGAGAGGCATCCGAGGCCCCCGAGCAACGCCGGACTGGCCTTTCCTGAGGCCACCAGAGGGGTCCCTGAGATACCCGTCGTTATGAGAGCACCTGCAGCAACTCGAGAAAATCCAGGAGGTTCTCCCCTCCAGGCGAGGTGAGGCTCCATTTTCTGCTGAGGCGTCTCGAGGCTAATCACACCTACCCTCTGGAGCTTCCAAAGGGTCCTTCACATCCTTCCTGCAAACTCAACAAGTTCCCGGATATACCCGTCTCCACTCGAGAGGAAGCACGAGGGTCCCCCGCCCACATCCAGAGGAGCCCCGTTACCGCCTCCTAGCTCGAGAGGTGGGATCCTTTCCCTGCAGGGTCGGGAAAGAATTCCCGGCGATCCCGTTGCATCTCAAGAGGAGGCGCTCTCCACTGAAAGGCGAGAGGAACTCAAGGTCGTGCCACCATTCCCAGAGTCCCGCAGATGTCTCAGTCCATTCCAGGGAAACCTGTTTTCCCTGCACTGCCTCGGCTTTCAAGCCGAGGATGGAATCACACACGGTGGCGTGGGACAGCCCTGTGGGAAAGCCTCGTTGGAAAGCCTCGTGGGAAAGCCTCTCGAGGGAAAGCACAGATCCCTTGATCCACTGAAGGGAAGCGCGACACTGCTGCTACAGCTCGGGAGGAAAGCGCACGTGCATGCCCCACTCGAGACGAGGACTGACTCCCCTGGGGAGACTCCAGAAGTACCCAAGATCCATGTCAGCACTGGAGAGGAATCCTCAGGTTCCGGCACCGACTCCACACAAGTCTTAGGCCCCGGCATCGACGGGAGAGGAATCCCGAGAGGCCCCCGAGCAACTCGCATGGGGACTGGCCTTTCCTGAGGCCACCAGAGCGGGTCCCTGAGGTCCCCGTCGTAAGTCGAGAGCACCTGCCGCAACTCGAGAAAATCCAGGAGGTTCTCCCCTCCAGGCGAGATGAGGCGCATTTCCGCTGAGGCGATCTCGAGGCTAATCACATCTAACCTCTGGAACTTCCAACGGTCCTTCACACCCTTGCTGCAACTCAAGAAGTTCCCCGACATACCCGTTTCCACTCGAGAGGAAGCACGAGAGTCCCGCCCACATCCAGAGGAGCCCCGTTTCCGCCTGCTAGCTCGAGAGGAGGGATCCTTTCACCTGCGTGGTCGGGAAGAATTCCCGGCATTCCCGTCGCATCTCAAGAGGAGGCGCTCTCCACAGGAAAGGCGAGAGGAACTCCAGGGTCGTGCCACCATTCCAGAGTTCCCCAGATGTCTCACTCCATTCCAGGGAAACCTGTTTTCCCTGCACTGCCTCGACTTTCAAGCCGAGGGTCGACTCACAACACGGTGGCACGTGGGACAGACCTGTGGGAAAGCCTCGTGGGAAAGCCTCGTTGGAAAGCCTCGAGGGAAAGCCCTGATCCCTTGATACACGCGAAGGGAAGCGTGACACTGCAGCTTCAGCTCGGGAGGAAAGCGCACGTGCATTCCCCCAATCGAGACGACGACTGACTCCCCTGGGGAGACTCCAGAAGTACCCCAAGATCCATGTCAGTACTGGAGGTGAATGCTCAGGTTCTGGCACGTACTCCACACAAGATCTTAGGTCCCGGCATCGACTGAAGGGGAATCCCCAGAGGCCCCCGAGCAACTCGCATGGGGACTGGCCTTTCCGGAGGCCACCAGAGCGGGTCCCTGAGGTCCCTGTCGTAAGTCGAGAGCACCTGCCGCAACTCTAGAAAATCCAGGAGGTTCTCCCCTCCAGGCGAGATGAGGCCCATTTCCGCTGAGACGTCTCGAGGCTAATCAAACCTAACCTCTGGAACTTACAAAGGGTTCTTCACACCCTTGCTGCAACTCAAGAAGTTCCCCGACATACCCGTCTCCACTCGAGAGGAAGCACGGGAGTCCCGCCCACATCCAGAGGAGCCCCGTTTCCGCCTGCTAGCTCGAGAGCAGGGATCTTTTACCTGCGTGGTCGGGAAAGAATTCCCGGCATTCCCGTCACATCTCAAGAGGAGGCGCTCTGCCACAGGAAAGGCGAGAGGAACTCCAGGGTCCTGCCACATTCCCAGAGTTCCCCAGATGTCTCACTCCATTCCAGGGAAACCTGTTTTCCCTGCACTGCCTCGACTTTCAAGGGAAGGATCGTCTCACAACACGGTGGCACGTGGGACAGCCCTGTGGGAAAGCCTCGTGGGAAAACCTCGTGGGAAAGCCTGGAGGGAAAGCCCAAGATCCCTTGATCCACGCGAAGGGAAGCGCGACACTGCTGTTACAGCTCGGGAGGAAAGCACACCTGCATGCCCCCACTCGAGACGAGGACTGACTCCCCTGGGGAGACTCCAGAAGTACCCCAAGTTCCATGTCAGCACTGGAGAGGAATCCTCAGGTTCCGGCACCGACTCCACAGAAGGTCTTAGGCCCCGGCATCGACGGGAGAGGAATCCCGAGAGGCCCCAGAGCAACTCGCATGGGGACTGGCCTTTCCTGAGGCCACCAGAGCGGGTCCCTGAGGTCCCCATCGTAAGTCGAGAGCACCTGTCGCAACTCGAGAAAATCCAGGAGGTTATCCCCTCCAGGCGAGATGAGGCCCATTTCCGCTGAGGCGTCTCGAGGCTAATCACACCTAACCTCTGGAACTTCCAAAGGGTCCCTCAAACCCTTGCTGCAACTTAAGAAGTTCCCCGACATACCCGTCTCCCCTCAAGAGGAAGCAAGAGAGTCCCGCCCACATCCAGAGGAGTCCCGTTTCCGCCTCCTAACTCGAGAGGAGGGATCCATTCCCTGCGTGGTCGGGGAAGAATTCCCGGCTTTCCAGTAGCAGCTCAAGAGGAGGCGCTCTCCACAGGAAAGGCCAGAGGAACTCCTGGGTCGTGCCACCATTCCCAGAGTCCCCCAGATATCTCAGTCCATTCCAGGGAAACCTGTTTTCCCTGTACTGCCTCGACGTTCAAGCCGAGGATCGATTCACACCACGGCGGCACGTGGGACATCCCTGTGGGAAAGCCTCGTGGAAAAGCCTCGTCTGAAAGCCTCGAGGGAAAGCCTCGAGGGAAAGCCACAGATCCCTTGATCCACGCGAAGGGAACCGCGACACTGCTGCTACAGCTCGGAAGGAAAGCGCACGTGCATGCCCCCACTCGAGACGAGGACTGACTCCCCTGGGGAGACTACAGAAGTACCCCAAGATCCATGTCAGCACTGGAGAGGAAACCTCAGGTTCCGGCACCGGCTCCACACAAGATCTTAGGCCTCGGCAATGAGGGGAGAGGAATCCCGAGAGGCCCCAGAGCAACTCGCATGGGGACTGGCCTTTCCTGAGGCCACCAGAGCGGGTCCCTGAGGTCCCCGTCGTAAGTCGAGAGCACCTTCTGCAATTCGAGAAAATCCAGGAGGTTCTCCCCTCCAGGCGAGATGAGGCCCATTTCCGCTGAGGGGTCTCGAAGCTAATCACACCTAAACTCTGGAACTTCCAAAGGGTCCTCCACACCCTTACTGCAACTCAAGAATTTCCCCGACATATCCGTCTCCACTCGAGAGGAAGCACGAGAGTCGCGCCCACATCCAGAGGAGCCCTGATTCCGCCTCCTAGATCGAGAGGAGGGATCCTTTCCCTGCGTCGTTGGGAAAGAATTCCCGGCGTCCGTCGCATGTCAAGAGGAGGCGCTCTCCACAGGAAAGGTGAGAGGAACTCCAGGGTCGTGCCACCATTCCTAGAGTCCCCCAGATATCTCCATCCATTCCAGGGAAACCTGATTTCCCTTCACTGCCTCGACTTTCAAGCCGAGGATCGACTCACACCATGGTGGCACGTGGGACAGCCTGTGGGAAAGCCTCGTTGGAAAGCCTCGTGGGAAAGCCTCGGGGGAAAGCCTCGAGCGAAAGCGACAGATCCCTTGATCCACGAGAAGGGAAGCGTGACCCTTCCTGCTACAGCTCGGGAGGAAAGCGAACGTGCATGCCCCCACTCGAGACGAGGACTGACGCCCCTGGGGAGACTCCAGAAGTACCCCAAGATCCATGTCAGCACTGGAGAGGAATCCTCAAGTTCCGGCACCGAATCCACACAAGTTCGATAGGCCCCGGCATCGACGGGATAGGAATCCCGAGAGGCCCCTGAGCAACGCGCATGTGGAGTGGCCTTTCCTGAGTCCACCAGAGCGGGTCCCTGAGGTCCCCGTCATAAGTCGAGAGCCCCTCCGTAACTCGAGAAAATCCAGGAGGTTCTCCCCTCCAGGCAAGATGAGGCCCATTTCCGCTGAGGCGTCTTGAGGCTAATCACACCTAACCTCTGGAACTTCCAAAGGGTCCTTCACACCCTTGCTGCAACTCAAGAAGTTCCCCGACATACCCGTCTCCACTCGAGAGGAAGCACGAGAGTCCCGCCCACATCCAGAGGAGCCCCATTTCTGCCTCTTAGCTCCAGAGGTGGATCCTTTCCGTGCGTTGTCTGGAAAGAATTCGCCGCGTTCCCGTCGCATCTCAAGAGGGGACGCTTTACACAGGAAAGGCGTGAGGAACTGCAGGGTCGTTCCACCATTCCCAGAGTCCCCCAGATGGCTCAGGCCATTTCAGGGAAACCTGTTTTCCCTGCACTGCCTCGACTTTCAAGCTGAGGATCGACTCACACGACGGTGGCACGTGGGACAGCCCTGTGGGAAAGCCTCGTGGGAAAGTCTCGTGAGAAAGCCTCGAAGGAAAGCCACAGATCCCTTAATCCAAGTGAAGGGAAGCGTGACACTGCCTGCTACAGCTCGGGAGGAAAGCGCACCTGCATGCCCACACTTGAGACGAGGACTGACTCCCCTGGGGAGACTCCATAAGTACCCCGAAGATCCATGTCAGCCCTGGAGAGGAATCCTCACGTTCCAGCACCGACTCCACACAAGGTCTTAGGCCCCGGCATCAGGGGAGAGGAATCCCGAGCGGCCCCCGAGCAACTCGTATGGGGACCTGAGTTTCCTGAGGCCACCAGAGCGGGTTCCTGATGTCCCCGTCATAAGTCAAGAGCACCTGCCGCAACTCGAGAAAATACAGGAGGTTCTCCCTTCCAGGCGAGATGAGGTCCATTTCCGCTGAGGCGTCTCGAGGCTAATCACACCTAACCTATGGAACTTCCAAAGGGTCCTTCACACCCTTGCTGCAACTCAAGAAGTTCCCCGACATACCGTCTCCACTCGAGAGGAAGCATGAGAGTCCCACCATATACAGAGGAGCCTCGTTTCCACCTCATGGCTCGAGAGGAGGGATCCTTTCACTGCCCGGTCGGGAAAGAATTCCCGGCATTCTCCTCGCATCTCAAGAGGAGGCGCTCTCCACAGGAAAGGCGAGAGGAACTCCAGGGTCGTGCCAACATTCCCAGAGTCCCCCAGATGTCTCAATCCATTCTAGGGAAACCTTTTTCCCTGCACTGCCTCGACTGTCAAGCCGAGGATCGACTCACAGCACGGTGGCACGTGGGACAGCCCTGTGGGAAAGCCTCGTTGGAAAGCCTCGTGGGAAAGCCTCGAGTGATAACCACAAATCCCTTGATCCATGCGAAGGGAAGTGTGACACTGCTGCAAAGCTCGGGAGGAAAGCGCCACGTGCATGCCCCCACTCGAGCCGAGGTCTGACGCCCCCTGGGGATACTCCAGAAGTCCCCGAAGATCCATGTCGGCATTGGAGAGGAATCCTCAGGTTCCGGCACTGACTCCACACAAGATCTTAGGCCCCCCCGGCATCGACGGGAGAGGAATCCGAGAGGCCCCCCGAGCAACTCGCATGGGAACTGGCCTTTCCTGAGGCCACCAGAGCGGGTCCCTAAGGTCCCCGTCGTAAGACGAGATAACCTGCCGCAACTCGAGAAAATCCAGGAGGTTCTCCCCTCCAGGCGAGCTGAGGCCCATTTCCGCTGAGGTATCTCAAGGGTAATCACAAACTTACCTCTGGAACTTCCAAAGGGTCATTCACACCCTTGCTGCAACTCAAGAAATTCCCCGACATACCCGTCTCCACTCGAGAGGAAGCACGAGAGTCCCTGCCCACATCCAGAGGAGCCCCGTTTCCGCCTCCTAGCTGGAGAGGAGGGATCCTTTCACTGCGGGGTCGGGATGGAATTCCCGGTGTTCCCGTCACATCTCAAGAGGAGGCGCTCTCCACCGGAAAGGCGAGAGGAATTTCAGGGTCGTGCCATCATTCCCTGAGTCCCCCCAGATGTCTCAGTCCATTCCAGGGAAAACTGTTTTCCCTGCACTGCCTCGACTTTCAAGCCACGGATCGACTCACACCACGGCGGGCACGTGGGACAGCCCTGTGGGGAAAGCCTCGTGGGAAAGCCTCGTGGGAAAGCCTCGGGAAGGCCCGAGGAAAGCCACAGACCCCTTGATCCAAGCAAATGTAAGCGTGACACTGCTGCTAGAGCTCCGGATGAAAGCGCACGTGCCTGCCCCACTCGAGACCGAGGACTGACTCCCCTGGGGAGACTCCAGAAGTACCCCAAGATCCATTGCAGCACAGGGAGTGAAATCCTCAGGTTCCGGCACTGACTCCACACAATATCTTAGGCCCCGGCATCGACGGGAGAGAAATCCCGAGAAGCCCCGAGGAACTTGCATGGGGACTGGCCTTTCATGAGGCCACCAGAGCGGGTCTCTGAGGTCCAAGTCGTAAGTCGAGAGATCCTGCTGCAACTCGAGAAAATCCAGGAGGTTCTCCAGCTCCAGGCGAGATGTGGCCCATATCCGACGAGGCGTCTCGAGGCTAATCAACAAGCGTCTGGAACTAACAAAGGTGCCTTCAAACCCTAACTGCAACTCAAGAAGTTCCCCCGAAATACCCCTCTCCACTCGAGAGGAAGCACGAGAGTCTTGCCCACATCCAGAGGAGCCCGTTTCCGCCTCATAGCTCGAGAGGAAGGATCCTTTCCCTGCGTTATCCGGAAAGAATTCCCGGCGTTCCACTCGCATCTCAAGAGGAGGCACAACCACAGGAAAGGCAAGAGGAACTCCAGGGTCTTGCTACCATTCCAGAGTCCGCCAGATGTCTCAGGCCATTCCAGGGAAAACTGTTTCCCTGCACTGCCTCGACTTCAAGCTGAGGATTGACTCACACCACGGTGGCACGTGGGACAGCCCTGTGGGAAAGCCTCGTGGGAAAGCCTCGTGGGAAAGCCTCGTGGGAATGCCTCAAGGGAAAGCCACGTATCCCGTGATCCACCCGAAGGCAAGCGCGACACTGCTGCTACAGCTCGGGAGGAAATCGAACGTGCATGCCCCCACTCGAGACGAGGTCTGACTCCCCTGGGGAGACTCCAGAAGTACCCCAAGATCCATGTCAGCACTGGAGAGGAATCCTCAGGTTCCGCCAGCGACTCCACACAAGGGCTTAATCCCCGGCATCGAAGGGAGAGGAATCCCGAGAGGCCCCGAGCAACTAGCATGGGGACTGGCCTTTCCTGAGGCCACCAGAGCGGGTCCCTGAGGTCCCCTTCGTAAGTTCAGAGCACCAGCCCCAACTCGAGAAAATCCAGGGAGGTTCTCCCCTCCAGGCGAGATGAGGCCCATTTCCGCTGAGGCCGTCTCGAGGCTAATCAAACCTAACTTCTGGAACTTCGAAAGGGTCCTTCACACCCTTGCTGCACCTCAAGAAGTTCCCCGACATACCCGTGTCCACTCGAGAGGAAGCACGATAGACCTGCGCACATCCAGAGGAGCCCCGTTTCCGCCTCATAGCTCGAGAGGAGGGATCTTTCCCTGCGTGGTCGGGAAAGAATTCCCGGCGTTCCCGTCGCATCTCAAGAGGAGGCGCTCTCCACAGGAAAGCGACAGGAACTCCAGGGTAATGCCACCATTCCCAGAGTCCCCCAGATGTCTCAGTCCATTCCAGGGAAACCTGTTTTCCCTGCACTGCCTCGACTTTCAAGCCGAGGATCGACTTACACCACGGTGGCACGTGGGACAGCCCTGTGGGAAAGCCTCGTGGGAAAGCCTCGTGGGAAAGCCTCGAGGGAAAGCCACAGATCCCTTGATCCACGCGAAGGGAAGCGTGACACTGCTGCTACAGCTCGGGAGGAAAGCGCACGTGCATGCTCCCACTCGGGACGTGGACTGACTCCCCTGGGGAGACTCCAGAAGTACCCCAAGATCCATGTCAGTACTGGAGAGGAATACTCAGGTTCCGGCACCGACTCCAAACAAGGTCTTAGGACCCTGGCATCGATGGGAGAGAAATCCCGAAAGGCTCCCGAGCAACGCGCATGGGGACTGGCCTTTCCTGAGGCCTCCAGAGGTGGTCCCTGTGGTCCCCGTCGTAAGTCGAGAGCACCTGCCGCAAGTCGAGAAAACCCAGGAGGTTGTCCCCTCCAGGCGAGATGGGGCCCATTTCCGCTGAGGCGACTCCGAGGCTAATCATCACCTAACCTCTGGAACTTCCAAAGGGTCCTTCACAGCCTTGTTGCAACTCAAGAAGTTCCCGGACATACCCGTCTCCACTCAAGAGGAAAGCACGAGAGTCCCGGCCACATCCAGATGAGGCCCCGTTTTCCTGTCTCCTAGCTCGAGAAGTGGGATCCTTTCCCTGCGTCGTCGGGAAAGAATTCCCGGCGTTCCGTCGCATCTCAAGAGGGGGGCTCTTCACAGGAAAGGCGAGAGGAACTCCAGGGTCGTGCCACCATTCCTAGAGTCCCCCAGATGTCTCAGTGCATTCCAGGGAATCCTGTTTCCCTCGGCACTGCCTCGACTTTCAAACCGAGGATCGACTCGACACCACGGTGGCACGTGGGACATCACTGTGGGAAAGCCTCGTGGGAAAACCTGGTGGGAAAGCTCGTGGGAAAGCGTCGTGGAAAGCCTCGAGGGAAAGCCACAGATCCCTTGATCTCGCGAAGGGAAGCTCAACACTGCTGCTACAGCTCGGGAGGAAAGCGCACGTGCATGCTCCCACTCGAGACGAGGACTTACTCCCCTGGGGAGACTCCAGAAGTGCCCCAAGATACATGTCGGCAACTGGAGAGGAATCCTCAGGTCTTTCCGGCACAGACTCCACACAAGATCTTAGGCCCCGGCATCGACGGGAGAGGAATCCCGAGAGGCCCCCAGCAACTCGCATGGGGACTGGCCTTTCCTGAGGCCACCAGAGCGGGTCCCTGAGGTCCCCGTCGTAAGATCGAGAGTAACCTGCCGCAACTCGAGAAAATCCAGGAGGTTCTCCCACTCCAGGCGAGATGAGGCCCATTTCCGCTGAGGCGTCTCGAGGCTAATCACACCTAAACTCTGGAACTTCCTAAAGGGTCCTTCACACCCTTGCTGCACTCAAGAAGTTCCCCGACATTCCCCGTCTCCACTCCGAAAGGAAGCACGAGAGTCCCGCTCACATCAAGAGGAGCCCCGCTTCCGCCTCCTAGTTCGAGAGGAGGGATCTTTTCCCTGCGTGGTTGGGAAAGAATTCCTGGCTTTTCCTGGCATCTCAAGAGGAGGCGCTCTCCACAGGAAAGGCGAGAGGAACTGCAGGGTCGTGCCATCATTCCCTGAGTCCCCCAGATGTCTCAGTCCATTCCAGGGAAAATGTTTTCCCTGCACTGCCTCGACTTTCAAGCCACGGATCGACTCACACCACGGTGGCACGTGGGACAGCCCTGTGGGAAAGCCTCGTGGGAAAGCCTCGTGGGAAGCCTCGTGCCTCGAGGGAAAGCCACAGACCCCTTGATCCAAGCAAATGTAAGCGCGACACTGCTGCTACAGCTCCGGAGGAAACGCGCACGTGCATGCCCCCACTCGAGACGAGGACTGACTCCCCTGGGGTGACTCCAGAAGTACCCCAAGATCCATTGCAGCACAGGAGAGAAATCCTCAGGTTCCGGCACCGACTCCACACAAGATCTTAGGCCCCGGCATCGACGGGAGAGAAATCCGAGAAGCCCCGAGGAACTTGCATGGGAACTGGCCTTTCATGAGGCCACCAGAGCGGGTCTCTGAGGGTCCAAGTCGTAAGTCGAAAGCTCCTGCCTGCAACTCGAGAAAGTCCAGGAGGTTCTCCCTTCCAGGCGTGATGAAGCCCATTTCTGCTGAGGCGTCTCGCAGGCTAATCACACCTAACCTCTGGAACTTCCAAAGGGTCCTTCACACCATATCTGCAACTCAAGAAGTTCGCGACAT
>NW_017191212.1:0-21669 GCF_001704415.2 Capra hircus
AATCACGTGGCCCCCAGGATTTCAGGCCCCCAGTTCACGTGGGCCCCCGTGGATCACGTGGGCCCCCAGGGCAATCACGTGGGCCCCCCGAGGAAATCAGTCGGCCCCTAGGGGCAATCTCGTGGGTCCCCAGGGAAGTCACGTGGTCCCCAGGGGCAATCACGTGGGCCCCAAGGGAAATCACGTGGCCCCAAGGGCAATCACGTGGGCCCCCAGGGGCAATCACGTGGGCCCCCAGGGGCAATCACGTGGGCCGCCCTCGTGGGCCGCCGCGGAATCACGTTGGCCGCAGGGGCAATCACGTGGGCCCCCCGTGGAAATCACGTGGGCCCCCAGGGGGCAATCACGGGGCCAGCTGGGGCAATCACGTGGTCCCCAGGGGCAATTCTCCGCCCAGGGCAATCATGCGGACCCCTCGAGGCATCGTGTTCGCCCTTGGGGAAATCACGTGGGCCCTCCTTGGCAATCCGTGGGCAACCTGGTGCAATCACATGAGCCCCCAGGGGCAATCACATGCACCCCCCATGGGCTATCATGTGGGCCAGCTGGTGCAATCACGAGGGCCTAACGGGGAAATCACGTAGGCCCCAGTGGAAATACGTGGGTCCCCCGGGGCCATTATATGGGCCAGCTGGAGCAATCACGTGGGCCCGCAGGGGTAATCACGTGGGCCCCAGTGGAAATCATGGGGGCCACCAGGGAAATCTCGTGGGACCCTGGTGCAATCATGTGGGTCAGCTGTTGCAATCACGTGGGCCAGCAGGGGCCATCACTTGGGCCCCCTCAGGACTCCAGAAGTTCCCCAAGATCCATGGCAGCACTGGTGAGGAACTCTCAGGTTCTGTCCCTGACTCCACATAAGGTCTTAGGCCCGGGTTTGGAAGGGAGAGGAATCCCGAGAGGCCCCCTAGGAAGTCGCATGTGGACTGGCCTTTCCTGTGGTCAGCAAAGGGGGTCCTGAGGTCCCCGTCGTAAGTCGAGAGCACCTGCCCAACTCGAGAAATTCCACGAGGTTCTCCCCCTCCAGGCGAGATGAGGCCCATTTCTGCTGAGGCATCTCCAGGCTATCACGCCTAACCTCTGGAACTTCCAAAGGGTCCTTCAAACTCTTGCTGCATCTCAAGTCGTTCTCCGACATACCCTTCTCCACTCGAGAGGAAGCACGGGGGTCCCGCGCACATCCAGAGGAGCCCCATTTCCGCCTGGTAGCTCGAGATGAGGGATCCTTCCCTGCCTGGTCGGGAAAGAATTCCCGGCGTTCCCGTCGCATCTAAACAGGAGGCGCCCTCCACAGGAAATGCGAGAGGGACTCCACGGTCGTGCCACCATTCAAAGAGACCCCCGGATATCTCAGTGCCTTCCAGAGGAACCTGTTTTCCCTGCACTGCCTCGATTTTCACGCCGAGGATCGACTCACACCACGGTGGCACGTGGGACAGCCCTGTGGGAAAGCCTCTAGGGAAAGCCACAAATCCCTTGATCCACGCGACCGGAAGCGTGACACTGCTGCTAGAGCTCGGGAGGAAAGCGCACGTGCATGTCGCCACACGAGCCGAGGACTGACTCCCCTGGACAGACTCCAGAAGTACCCAACGTTCCATGTCAGCACTGGAGAGGAAACCTCAGGTTCCGGCCCCGATTCCACACAAGGTCTTAGGCCCTGGCATCGACGGGAGAGGAATCCTGAGAGGCCCCCTTGCAACTCTCATGGGAACTGCCCTTTTCCTGAGTCCATCAGAGCGGGTCCCTGATGTCCCCGTTGTAAGTCAAGAGCACCTTCTGCAGCTCGAGAAAATCCAGGAGGTTCTCCCCTCCAGGCGCGATTAGGCCCATTTCCGCTGAGGCGTCTCGAGGCTAATCGCACCTAACTTCTGGAACTTCCAAAGGGTCCTTCACACCCTTGCTGCAAATCAAGAAGATCCCCGACATACCCATCTCCACTCCAGAGGAAGCACGAGGGTCCCACCCAGAGAAGCCCAGAGAAGCCCTGTTTCCGCCTCGTACCTGGAGATGACGGATCCTTTCCCTTATAGTTCGGGAAAGAATTCCCGGTGTTCCCGTCGCATCTTAAGAGGAGGTGCTCTCAACAGGAAAGGTGAGAGGAACTCTAGAGTCGTGCCGCCATTCCAAGTGTCCCTCAGATGTCACAGTACATTCCAGAGGAACCTGTTTTCCATGCACTGCCTCGACTTTCAAGACGAGGATTGACGCACACCACTGTGGCACGTGGGACAGCCCTGTGGGAAAGCCTCGTGGGACAGCCTCGAGGGAAAGCCAGAAATCCCTTGATCCACGTGACGGGAAACGTGACACTGCTGCTACAGCTCGGGAGGAAGGCGCACGTGCATGCCCCTACTCGAGACGAGGACTGACTCCCCTGGGGAGACTCCAGAAGTACCCCAAGATCCACCTCAGCAATAGAGAGGAATCCTCAGGTTACGGTCCCGACTCCACACAAGGTCTTAGGCCCCGGAATCGTCAGGAGAGGAATCCCGAGAGGCCCCCGAGCAACTCGCATGGGAACTGGCCTTTCCTGAGGTCACCAGAGCTGGTCCCTGAAGTCCCTATGGTAAGTCGCTAGCACATGCAACAACTCGAGAAATTCCAGGAGGTTCTCCCCTCCAGGCGAGATGAGGCCCATTTCTGCTGAGGCGTCTCAACGCTAATCACACCTAACCTCTGGAGTGTCCAAAGGGTCCTTCGTAACCTTACTGCAACACAAGAATTTACCCGACATACCCGTCTAAATTCGAGAGGAAGCACGAGGCTCCTGCCCACATCGAGAAGAGCCCGTTTCCTCCTTGTAGCTGGAGAGGAAGGATCCTTTCCCTGCTTGGTCGGGAAAGAATTCCCGGCATTCCCGTCGCATCTCAAGAGGAGGCGCTCTCCACAGGAAAGGCGAGAGGAACTCCAGGGTCATGCCACCATTCCCAGAGTCCCCGAGATGTCTCAGTCCTTTCCAGAGGAACCTGTTTTCCCTTCACTGCCTCGACTTTCACGCCGAGGATCGACTCACACCATGGTGGCACGTGGGACAGCCCTGTGGGAAAGCCTCATGGGAAAGCCTCGTGGGAAAGCCTCGAGGGAAAGCCACAGATCCCTTGATCCACGCGACGGGAAGCGTGACACTGCTGCTAAAGCTCGGGAGGAACGTGCTCGTGCATGCCCCCACTCGAGACAATTACTGACTCCCCTGGGGAGACTCCAGAAGTACCCCAAGATCCATGTCAGCACTGGAGAGGAATCCTCAGGTTCCGGCCCCGACTCCACACAAGGTCTTAGGCCCCGACATTGTCGGGAGAGGAATCCCGTGAAGCCCCCGAGCAACTTGCATGGGGACTGGCCTTTCCTGAGGCCACCAGAGTGGGTCCTTGAGGTCCCCATCGTAAGTCGAGAGCACCTGCCGCAACTCGAGAAAATCCAGGAGGTTCTCCCCTCCAGGCGAGATAAGGCCCATTTCCGCTGAGGCGTCTCGAGGCTATTCACACCTAAACTCTGGAACTTCCAAAGGGTCCTTCACACCCTTGCTGCAACTCAAGAAGTTCCGCGACATACCCGTCTTCATTCGAGAGGAAGCACGAGGGTCCCGCCCACATCCAGAGGAGCCCCGTTTCCGCCTCGTAGCTTGAGATGAGGGATCCTTTCCCTGCATGATCGGGAAAGAATTCCCAGCGTTCCCGTCTCATCTCAAGAGGAGGCGCTGTCCACAGGAAAGGCGAGCGGAACTCCGGTGTCGTGCCACCATTCCAAGAGTCCCCCAGATATCTCAGTCTGCTGGGGTCCAGCCCCGGTGGATCCAGGTAATTCGAAGGGTGGACAGCGTTGGCGTGGAAAGACTTTTTCTTTTAAAAATGTAAGATTAGATTAAGAAACTATAGTGTAGTAAGAAGATTAAGTGGAGGAAGAGGGCTGAATAGCTTGGTTTACGCAGAAGGCCAATAAAATTCCAGACAAGGAATTTGCACCATCTCCATTGGGCCACCCGCGCCTGCTTGAATATCTAAGGATGCCTCGCCTTAAGCTCCCTTTCGTGTGGGTCCTAACCGCCAGGGCTATTAAGTACACCTTGTGAGCCTCCGCACACCAGGTGGAGTTTCAGCCTGAAGTTAAAGTAAAGAGCAGAGAGAAGGAAAGGGAGAGAAGAAGAAAGAGAGAAAAAGACACGGGGGGAGCCAGAGTCCCAAGAGACCAGGCCGAGAGACTAGTTCTAGAAACAGGTCCGAGAAACTGGCCCCATCCTTTTTTGTTCAGAAGGCCTTTTATACTTTTGATAAAACATGGAGATCAATGGGTAACACAAAATTATGTAGCTTTCGCAGCCCAGACTCTTTCTGTACATCATTTTGTATACAAAAGGTCTCAGGTGATTTACATTATCTTCTGGCCAAGAGGCTTGTTAACACTTTCTGGCTCTCTTCCTTAATGAATGTTAATTTTATTTCCCCTGAAGTGTTTTTCTTTAATCTGCATCTCCTTAAAGCATTAAAGTTACATCTCTATAGGACAAAGGTGCAGTGGGTTATAACAAAGAAGGTACTTAACTCAAAGATCTAATGTTGCTAATACTAGGTCTACTACTTGTTTTTTTTATATACCAACTATATCTAAAAATAAAGGATATGAAAATTTAGCAGCAAGCATTGACCCAACAAAGGAAACTTTTAATCAGTCCTATTCTAAAGATTTTGACTCCTCGGAAGCCTCTACATTCCTAGGATGTTTTAAGCTTCCTGTGCCTCCTGCGGTCAGGAGGCCTCAAACAATCACATGCACAGCTGTAGGAGTCCTGCAGGCATGCTAGAAAGCCATCAGAGGGGTTTTTGGATTGAAACACTCTTTCAAATGCAGAAGATTAAAGCCCTGAATTGACTTTTTCCAGAAAATGTCAGAAGAGAGGAAACGCAGAGCACAAAAGCCGGCAGACTTTTGCAGGGGTACATGCTTCGTAATTTCCAGAGGAGACCCTAGAAGTCTGAGCACGCCTTTCGTATGTCAGCTTCCTTCCTCATGACCTTGTCACGGGCGGGAGTCCTCACACTGGCTCCCAGCATCAGTCGATTCCAGAGTAACCTGCTTTCCCTTCAGTGCCTCGACTTTCACGCCGAGGATCGACTCACACCACGGTGGCACGTGGGACAGCCCTGTGGGAAAGCCTCTTGGGAAAGCCTCATGGGAAAACCTCGAGGGAAAGCCACAGATCCCTTGATTCACGCGACGGGAAGCGTGACACTGCTGCTACAGATCGGGAGGAAAGCGCACGTGCATGCCCCCACTCGAGACGAGGACTGACTCCCCAGGGGAGACTCCAGAAGTACCCCAAGATCCATGTCAGCACTGCAGAGGAATCCTCAAGTTCCGGCCCCGACTACACACAAGGTCTTAGGCCCCGGCATCGAAGGGAGAGGAATCCCGAGAGGCCCCCAAGCAATCGCATGGGGAATGGCCTTTCCTGAGGCCATCAGAGCGGGTCGCTGAAGTCCCAGTCGTAAGTCGAGAGAACCTGCCGCAACTCGAGAAAATCCAGGAGGTTCTCCCCTCCAGGCGAGATGAGGCCCATTTCCGCTGAGGCGTCTCGAGGCTAATCACACCGAACTTCTGGGAATTCCAAAGGGTAATTCACGCCCTTGCTGCAACTCAAGAAGTTCCCCGACATACTCGTCTCCACTCTAGAGGAAGCACGAGAGTCCCGCCCACATCCAGAGGAGCCCCGTGTCCGCCTCCTAGCTCGAGAGGAGGGATCCTTTCCCTGCGTGGTCGGGAAAGAATTCCCGGCATTCCCGTCGCACCTCAAGAGGAGGCGCTCTCCACAGGAAAGGCGAGAGGAACTCCCGGATAGTGCCATCATTCCCAGAGTCCCCAGATGTCTCAGTCCATTCCAGGGAAACCTGTTTTCCCTGCACTGCCTCGACTTTCAAGCCGAGGATCGACTCACACCCCGGTGGCAGGTGGGACAGCCCTGTGGGAAAGCCTCTTGGGAAAGCCTCATGGGAAAGCCACGAGGGAAAGCCACAGATCCCTTGATCCACGCGAAGGGAAGCGTGACACTGCTGCTACAGCTCGGGAGGAAAGCGCACGTGCATGCCCCCACTCGAGACGAGGACTGACTCCCCTGGGGAGACTCCAGAAGTACCCCAAGATACATGTCACCACTGGGGAGGAATCCTCAGATTCCGGCACCGACTCCACACAAGGTCTTAGGCCCAGGCATCGACGGGAGAGGAATTCTGAGAGGCACCCTAGCAACTCGCATGGGGACTGGCCATTGCTGAGGCCACCAGAGCGACTCCCTGAGGTCCCCGTCGTAAGTCGAGAGCACCTGACGAAACTCGAGAAAATCCAATAGGTTCTCCAATCCAGGCGAGATGAGGCCAATTTCAACTGAGGCGTTTCGAGTTTAATCACACCTAAACTCTGGAACTTCCAAAGGGTCCTTCACACCCATGCTGCAACTCAAGAAGTTCCCCGACATTCCCATCTCCACTAGCGAGGAAGCACGAGAGTCCTGCCCACATCCAGAGGAGCCCCGATTCCGCCTCATAGCTCAAGAGGAGGGATCCTGTCCCTGCGTGGTCGGGAAAGAATTCCCGGCGTTCCCGTCGCATCTCAAGAGGAGGCGCTCTCCACAGGAAAGGCGAGATGAACTCCCGGATCGTGCCATCATTCCCAGAGACCCCCAGATTTCTCAGTCCATTCCATGGAAAACTGTTTTCCCTGCACTGCCTCGAATTTCAAGCCGAGGATCGACTCACACCCCGGTGGCACGTGGGACAGCCCTGTGGGAAAGCCTCGTGGGAAAGCCTCGTGGGAAAGCCTCGTGGTAACGCCTCGAGGGAAAGCCACAGATCCCTTGATCTCCGGGAAGGGAAGCGTGACACTGCTGCTACAGCTCGGGAGGATATCGCACGTGCATGCCCCCACTCGAGACGAGGACTGATTCCCCTGGGGAGACTCCAGAAATACCCCAAGATCCATGTCAGTACTGGAGACAAATCCTAAGGTGCCGGCACGGACTCCACACAAGGTCTTAGGCCCAGGCATCGACGGGAGAGGAATCCCGAGAGGCCCCCTAGTAACTAGCATGGGGATGGCCTTTCCTGAGGCCAGCAGAACGGGTCCCTGAGGTCCCCATCGTAAGTCGAGAGAACCTGCCACAACTCGAGAAAATCCAGGAGGTTCTCCTCTCCAGGCGAGATGAGGCCCATTTCCGCTGAGGCGTCTCGAGGCTAATCAAACCTAACCTTTGGAACTTCCAAAGCCTCCTTCACACCCTTGCTGCAACTCAAGAAGTTCCCCGACATACTTGTCTCCACTCGAGAGGAAGCTCGAGAGTCCCACCCACATCCAGAGGAACCCCGTTTCCGCCTCATAGCTCGAGAGGAGGGATCCTTTCCCTGCGTGGTCGGGAAAGAATTCCCGCCATTTCCGTCGCATCTCAAGAGGAGGCGCTCTCCACAGGAAATGCGAGAGGAACTCCAGGGTCGTGCCACCATTCCCAGAGTCCCCCAGATGTCTCAGTCCATTCCAGGGAAAACTTTTTTTCCTGCACTGCCTTGACTTTCAAGCCGAGGATCGACTCACACCACGGTGGCACCTGGAACAGCCCTGTGGGAAAGCCTCGTGGGAAAGCCTCGAGGGAAAGCCACTGATCCCTTGATCTACTCGACGGGAAGCATGATTCTGGTACTACAACCCGGGAGGAAAGCGCAGGTGCATGCCCCCTCTCCAGACGAGGTCTGACTCCCCTGGGGAGACTCCAGAAGTACCCCAAGATCCATGGCAGCACTGGAGAGGAATCATCAGGTTCCGTCACCGACTCCGCACAAGGTCTTAGGCCCCGGCATCGACGGGAGAGGAATCCTGAGAGGCCTCCGAGCAACTCGCATTGGTACTGGCCTTTCTTAAGGCCAGCAGAGCGTGTCCCAGAGGTCCTCGTCGTAAGTCGAGAGCACCAGCCGCAACTCAAGAAAATCCAGGAGGTTATCCCCTCCAGGCGAGATGAGGCCCATTTCCGCTGAGGCGTCTCGAGGCTAATCACACCTAACCTCTGGAACTTCCAAAAGGTCCTTCTCACCCTTGCTGCAATTCAAGCAGTTCCCCAACATTATCACCTCCACTTGAGAGAAAGCACGAGAGTCCCGCCCACATCCAGAGGAGCCCCGTTTCCGCCTCCTAGCTCGAGAGGAGGAATCCTTTCCCTGCGTGGTCGGGAAAGAATTCCCGCCGGTTCCCGTCGCATCTCAAGAGGAGGCGCTCTCCACAGGAAAGGCGAGAGGAACTCCAGGGTCTTGCCACCATTCCCAGAGTCCCCCAGATGTCTCAGTCAATTCCAGGGAAACCTGTATTCCCTGCACTGCCTCGACTTTCAAGCCGAGGATCGACTCACACCACGGTGGCACGTGGGACAGCCCTGTGGGAAAGACCCTTGGGAAAGCCTCGTGGGAAAGCCTCGAGGCAAAGCCACAGATCCCTTGATTCACGCGACGGGAAGCGTGACACTGCTGCTAAAGCTCGGGAGGAAAGCGCACGTGCATGCCCCCATTCGAGACGAGGACTGACTCCCCTAGGGAGACTCTAGAAGTACCGCAAGATCCACGTCAGCACTGGAGAGGAATCCTCAGGTTCCGGCACCGACTCCACACAAGGCCTTAGGCCCCGGCATCGACAGGAGAGGAATCCCGAGAGGCCCCAGGGCAACTCGCATGGGGACAGGCCTTTCCTGAGGCCAGCAGGGCGGGTCCCTGAGGTCCTCGTCGTAAGTCGAGAGCACCTGCTGCAACTCGAGAAAATCCAGGAGGTTCTCCCCTCCAGGCGAGATGAGGCCCATTTCCACTGAGGGGTCTCGAGGCTAATCACACCTAACCTCTGGAACTTCCAAAGGGTCCTTCACACCCTTGATGCAACTCATGAATTTCCCCGACATACTCTTCTCCACTCGAGAGGAAGCACGAGAGTCCTGCCCACATGCAGAGGAGACCCGTTTCTGCCTCCTAGCTCGAGAGGAGGGATCCTTTCCCTGCGTGGTCGGGAAAGTATTCCCGGCATTCCCCTCGAATCTCAGGAGGAGGCACTCTCCACAGGAAAGGCGAGAGGAACTCCACGGTCCTGCCACCATTCCCAGAGTCCCTCAGATGTCTCAGTCCATTCCAGGGAAACCTGTTTTCCCTGCCCTGCCTTGACTTTCAAGCCGAGGATCGACTCACACCACGGTGGCACGTGGGACAGCCCTGTGGGAAAGACTCGTGGGAAAGCCTCATGGAAAAGCCTCGAGGGAAAGCCACAGATCCCTTGATCCACGTGAAGGGAAGCGTGACACTGCTGCTACAGCTCGGGAGGAAAGCGAACGTGCATGCCCCCACTCGAGACGAGGACTGACTCCCCTGGGGAGACTACAGAAGTACCCCAAGATCCATATCAGCACTGGAGAGAAATCCTCAGGTTCCGGCACCGACTCCACACAAGGTCTTAGGCTCCGGCATCGCCGGGAGAGGAATTCCGAGAGGCCCCCGAGTAACTCTCATGGGGACTGGCCTTTCCAGAGGCCACCAGAGCGGGTCCCTGAGGTCCATCGTAAGTAGAGAGCACCTGAGGCAACTCGAGAAAATCCAGGAGGTTCTCCTTCCAGGCGAGATGAGGCCCATTTCCGCTGAGGTGCCTCGAGGCTAATGACACCTAACCTCAGGAACTTCCAAAGGGTCCTTCACACCCTTGCTGCTACTCAAGAAGTTCCCCAACAGACCTGTCTCCACTCGAGAGGAAGCACGAGAGTCCCCCCCACATCCAGAGGAGCCCCATTTCAGCCTTCTAGCTCGAGAGGAGGAATCCATTCCCTGCGTGGTCGGGAAAGAATTCCCGGCGTTCCCGTCCCATCTCAAGAGGAGGCGCTCTGCACAGGAAAGGCGAGAGGAACTCAGGGTCGTGCCACCATTCCCAGAGTCCCATAGATGTCTCAGTCCATTCCAGGGAAACCTGTTTTCCCTGCACTGCCTCGACTTTCAAGCCGAGGATTGACTCACACCACGGTGGCACGTGGGACAGCCCTACGTGAAAGCTTCGTGGGAAAGCCTTGTGGGAAAGCCTGGAGGGAAAGCCACAGATCTCTTGATCCACGGGAAGGGAAGCGTGACACTGCTGCTACAGCTCGGGAGGAAAGGGCACGTGCATGCCCCCACTCGAGTCGAGGACTGATTCCCCTGGGGAGACTCCAGAAGTACCCCAAAATACATGTCAGCACTGGAGAGGAATCCTCAGGTTCGGCACTGACTCCACACAAGATCTTAGGCCCTGGGATCGACGGCAGAGTATTCCCTAGAAGCCCCCGAGCAACTCGCATGAGGACAGGCCTTTCCTGAGGCCACCAGAGTGGGTCCCTGATGTCCCCGTCGTAAGTCGAGAGCACCTGCCGCAACTCGAGAAAATCCAGGCTGTTCTCCCCTCCAGGCGAGATGAGGCCCATTT
This sequence comes from Capra hircus, assembly GCF_001704415.2. Lineage (NCBI taxonomy): Eukaryota > Metazoa > Chordata > Mammalia > Artiodactyla > Bovidae > Capra > Capra hircus. The sequence goes on from NW_017191212.1 coordinate 10,456, forward strand.
CCGCTGAGTCGTCTCGTGGCTAATCACACCTAACCTCTGGAAATTCCAAAGGGTGCTTCACACTCTTGCTGCAACTCAAGAAGTTCCCCGACATACCCGTCTCCACTCGAGAGCAAGCACGAGAGTCCCGCCCACATCCAGAAGAGTCCCTTGTCCGCCTCATAGTTCGATAGGAGGGATCCTTTCCCTGCGTTGTTAGGAAATAATTCCCGGCGTTCCCGTCGCATCTCAAGAGGAGGCGCTCTTCACAGGAAAGGCGAGAGGAACTCAGGGTCGTGCCACCATTCCCAGAGTCCCCAAGATGTCTCAGTCCATTCCAGGGAAACCTGTTTTCCCTGCACTGCCTCGACTTTCAAGACGAGGATCGACACACACCACGGTGGCACGTGGGACAGTCCTGTGGAAAAGCCTCGTTGGAAAGCCTCATGGGAAAGCCTCGAGGGAAAGCCACAGATCCCTTGATTCACGTGAAAGGAAGCATGACACTGCGGCTACAGCTCCGGAGGAAAGAGCACGTTCATGCCCCCACTCGAGACGAGGACTGACTCCCCAGGGGAGACTCCAGAAGTACCCCAGATCCATGTCAGCACTGGAGAAGAATCCTCAGGTTCTGGCAGCAACTCCTCACAAGGTCTTAGGCCGCAGCATCGACGGGAGCGGAATCCCGTGTGGACCCCGAGCAACTCGCATGGGGACTTGCCTTTCCTGAGGCCACCAGAGCGAGTCCCTGAGGTCCCCGTCGTAAGTCGAGAGCACCAACCCCAACTCGAGAAAATCCAGGAGGTTCTCCCCTCCAGGCGAGATGAGGCCAATTTCTGCTGAGGCTTCTCGAGGCTAATCACACCTAACCTCTGGAACTTCCAAAGGGTCCTTCACACCCTTGCTGCAACTCAAGAAGTTCCCCGACATACCCGTCTCCACTCGAGAGGAAGCATGAGAGTCCTGCCCACATCCAGAGAAACGCCGTTTCCGCCTCATAGCTCGAGAGGAGGGATCCTTTCCCTGCCTGGTTCGGAAAGAATTACTGGCGTTCCCGTCGCATCTCAAGAGGAGGCGCTCTCCAAAGGAAAGGCGAGAGGAACTCCAGAGTCGTGCCACCATTGCCAGAGTCCCCCAGATGTCTCAGTCCATTCCAGGGAAACCTGTTTTCCCTGCACTGCCTCGACTTTGAAGCCGAGGATCGACTCACTCCACGGTGGCATGTGGGATAGCCCTGTAGGAAAGCCTCGTGGGAAAGCCTCGTGGGAAAGCCTTATGGGAAAGCCTCGAGGGAAACCGACAGGTCCCTTGATCCACTCGAAGGGAAGCGTGACACTGCTACTGCAGCTTGGGAGGAAAGCGCACGTGCATGCCCCCACTTGAGACGAGGGCTGACTCCCCTGGGGAGACTCCAGAAGTACCCCAAGATCCATGTCAGCACTGGAGAGGAATCCTCAGTTTCCGGCACTGATTCCACACAAGGTCGTAGGCCCTGGAATCGACGGGAGAGGAATCCGAGAGGCCCCCGAGCAACTCGCATGGGGACTGACCTTTCCTGAGGCCACCAGAGCGGGTCCCTGAGGTCCCCATAGTAAGTCGAGAGGACCTGCTGCAACTCGAGAAAATCCAGAAGGTTCTCCCCTCCAGGCGAGATGAGGCCAATTTCCGCTGAGGCGTCTCGAGGCTAATAACACCTAACCTCTGGAACTTCCAAAGGGTCCTTCACACCCTTGCTGCAACTCAAGAATTTCCCAAACATACCCGTCTGCACTCGAGAGGAAGCACGAGCGTCCCGCCCACATTGAGAGGAGCCCCGTTTCCGCCTCATAGCTCGAGAGGACGGATCCTTTCCCTGCGTGGTCGGGAAAGAATTCTCGGCGTTCCCGTCGCATCTCAAGAGGAGGCACTCTCCACAGGAAAGGCGAGAGGAACTCCAGGGTCGTGCCACCATTCCCAGAGTCCCCCAGATGTCTCAGTCCATTCCAGGGAAAACTGTTTTCCCTGCACTGCCTCGACTTTCAAGCCGAGGATCGATTCACACCACGGAGGCACGTGGGACAGCCCTGTGGGAAAGCCTCGTGTGATAGCCTCGTGGGAAGGCCTCGAGGGAAAGCCACAGATCCCTTGATCCACGAGAGGGGAAGCAAGACACTGCTTCTAAACCTCGGGAGGAAATCGAACGTGCATGCCCCCACTCGAGACGAGGACTGATTCCCCTGGGGAGACTCGAGAAACTCCAGAGGTTAGGTGTGATTAGCCTCGAGACGCCTCAGCGGAAATGGGCCTCATCTCGCCTGGAGGGGAGTACCTCCTGGATTTTCTCGAGTTGCGACAGGTGCTCTCGACTTACGACGGGGACCTCAGGGAGCCTCTCTGGTGGCCTCAGGAAAGGCCAGTCCCCATGTGAGTTGCTCGGGGTCTTCTCGGATTCCTCTCCCGACGATGCCGGGGCCTAAGACCTTGTGTGGAGTCGGTGCCAGAACCTGAGGATTCCTCTCCAGTGCTGACATGGATCCTGGGGTATTTCTGGAGTCTCCCCAGGGGAGTCTGTCCTCGTCTCGAGTGGGGGTATGCACGTGCGCTTTCCTCCCGCGCTGTAGCAGCAGTGTCACCATTCCCTTCCCGGGATCAAGTGATCTGTGGATTTCCCTCCAGGCTTTCAAATGAAGCTTTCCCACGAGGCTTTCCACAGGGCTGTCCCACGTGCCACCATGGTGTGAGTCGTTCCTCGGCTTGAAAGTCGAGGAAGTGTAGGTAAAACAGATTTCCCTGGAATGGATTGAGACATCTGGGGGACTCTGGGAATGGTGGCACGACACTGGAGTCCCTCTCGCCTCTCCTGTGGAGAACGCCTCCTCTTGAGATGAGACGGGAACGCCGGGAATCCTTTCCCGACCACGCAGGGAAAGGATCCCTCCTCTCGAGCTATGAGGCGGAAACGGGGCTCCTCTGGATGTGGGCGGGACTCTCGTGCTTCCTCTCGAGTGGAGACAGGTATGTCGGGGATCTTCTTGATTTGCAGGAAGGATGTGAAGGATCCTTTGTAAGTTCCAGAGGTTAGGTGTTATTAGACTCGAGACGCCTCAGCGGAAATGGGCCTCATCTCTCTTGGAGGGGAGAACCTCCTGGATTTTCTCGAGTTTCGGCAGGTGCTCTCGACTTACGACGGGGACCTCAGGGACCCGCCTTGGTGGCCTCTGGAAAGGCCAGTCCCCATGCGAGTTGCTCGGGTGCTTCTCGGGATTCCTCTCCCATTGATGCTGGTAACTAAGACCTTGTGTGGAGTCGGTGCCAGAACCTGAGGATTCCTCTCCAGTGCTGACACGGATCTTGGGGTACTTCTGGAGTCTCCCCTCGTCCCGAGTGGGGGCATGCACGTGTGCTTTCCTTCCGAGCTGTAACAGCAGTGTCACGCTTCCCTTCGCATGGATCAAGGGATCTGTGGCTTTCCCTCGAGGCTTTCTCACGAAGCTTTCCCACGAGGCTTTCCCACAGGGCTGTCCCACGTGCCACCATGGTGTGAGTCAATCCTCGGCTTGAAAGTTGAGGCAGTGAAGGGAAAACAGGTTTCCCTGGAATGGACTGAGACATCTGGGGGACTCTGGGAATGGTGGCAAGACCCTGGAGTTCCTCTCGCCTTTCCTGTGGAGAGCGCCTCCGCTTGAGATGTGACGGGAACGCCGGGAATTCTTTCCCGACCACGCAGGTAAAGGATCCCTCCTCTCGAGCTAGGAGTCTGAAACGGGGCTCCTCTGGATGTGGGCGGGACTCTCTTGCTTCCTCTCGAGTGGAGACGGGTATGTCCGGGATCTTCGTGAGTTGCAGCAAGGGTGTGAAGGACCCTTTGGAAGTTCCAGAGGTTAGGTGTGATTAGCCTCGAGACGCCTCAGCGGAAATGGGCCTCATCTCGCCTGGAGGGGAGATCCTCCTGGATTTTCTCGAGTTTCGGCAGGTGCTCTCGACTTACCACGGGGCCATCAGGGACCCGCTCTGGTGGCCTCAGGAAAGGCCAGTCCCCATGCGAGTTGGTCGGAGGCCTCTCGGGATTCCTCTCCCGTCGTAGCCGGGGACTAAGACCTTGTGTGGAGTCGGTGCCGGAACCTGAGGATTGCTCTCCGGTGCTGAAATGGATCTTGGCGTACTTCTGGAGTCTCCACAGGGGCGTCAGTCCTCGTCTCGAGTGGGGGCATGCACGTGCGCTTTCCTCCCGAGCTGTAGCAGCAGTGTCACGCTTCTTTTCGCGTGGATCAAGGGATCAGTGATTTTCCCTCGAGGCTGTCCCACGAGGCTTTCTCACGAGGCTTTCCCACAGGGCTGTCCAAGGTGCCACCGTGGTGTGAGTCGATCCTCGGCTTGAAAGTCGAGTCAGTGCAGGGAAAACAGGTTTCCCTGGAATGGACTGAGACATCTGGGGTACTCTGGACATGGTGGCAGGACTCTGGAGTTCCTCTCGCCTTTCCTGTGGAGAGTGCCTCCACTTTAGATGCAACGGGAACGCCGGGAATTCTTTCCAGACCACGCAGGGAACGGATCCCTCCTCTCAAGCTATGAGGCGGAAGCGAGGTTTCTCTGGATGTGGTGGGGACTCTTGTGCTTCCTCTCGAGTGGAGTCGGCTATGTCCGGGAAATTCTTGAGTTGTTGCAAGGGTGTGAAGGACCCTTTGGGAGTTCCAGAGGTTAGGTGTGATTAGCCTCGAGACGCCTCAGCAGGAATGGGCGTCATCTCGCCTGGAGGGGAGAACCTCCTGGATTTTCTCAACTTTGGGCCGGTGCCCTCGACTTATGACGGGGTCCTCAGAGACTCACTCTGGTGGCGTCAGGAAAGGCCAGTCCCCATGCGAGTTTCACGGGGGCCTCTCGGGATTCCTCTCCCGTCGATTCCGGGGCCTAAGACCTTGTGTGGAGTCGGTGCCAGGACGTGAGGATTCCTCTCCAGTGCTGATATGGACCTTGGGGTACTTCTGGAGTCTCCCCAGGGGAGTAAGTCCTCGTCTCGATTGGGGGCATGCACGTTCGCTTTCCTCCCGAGCTGTAGCAGCAGTGTCAAGCGTCCCGTCGAGTGGCTCAAGGGATCAGTGGCTTTCCCTCGAGGCTTTCCCACTAGGCTTTCCAACGAGGCTTTCCCACAGGGCTGTCCCACGTGCCACTGTGGTGTGAGTCGATCCTCGGCTTGAAAGTCCAGTCAGTGCAGGGAAAACAGGTTTCCCTGGAATGGACTGAGACATCTGGGGGACTCTGGAATGGTGGCACGACACTGGAGTCCCTCTCGCCTTTCCTGTCCCCCTGTGTCGCCTTTCGTCACATCCTCTTGAGATGTGACGGGAACGCCGGGAATTCTTTCCCGACCAACCAGGGAAAGGATCCCTCCTCTCGAGCTAGGAGGCGGAAACGGGGCTCCTCTGGATGTGGGCGGGACTCTCTTGCTTCCTCTTGAGTGGAGACAGGTATGTCGGGGAACTTCTTGAGTTGCAGCAAGGGTGTGAAGGACCCTTTGGAGTTCCAGAGGTTAAGTGTGATTATCCTCGAGAAGCCTCAGCAGAAATGGGCTTCATCTCGCCTGGAGGGGAGATCCTCCTGGATTTTCTCGAGTTTCGGCAGGTGCTCTCGACTTACGACGGGGACCTCAGGGACCCGCTCTGGTGGCCTCAGGAAATGCCAGTCCCCATGCGGAGTTGCTCGGGGGCCTCTCGTGATTCCTCTCCCATTGATGCCGGGGCCTAAGACCTTGTGTGGAGTCGGTGCCGGAACCTGAAGATTCCTTTGCAGTGCTGACATGGATCTTGGGGTACTTCTGGAGTCTCCCCAGGGGAGTCAGTCCTTGTCTCGAGTGAGGACATGCACGTGCGCTTTCCTCCCGAGCTGTAACACCAGTGTCACGCTTCCCTTCGCGTGGATCAAGGGATCTGTGGCTTTCCCTCGAGGCTTTCCCACTAGGCTTTCCCACGAGGCTTTCCCACAGGGCTATTCCACGTGCCACCATGGTGTGAGTTGATCCTCGGCGTGAAAGTCGAACCCGTGCAGGGAAAACAGGAACCTCCTTCCCCACAGTAGGGGGTACACTGTCCCCTTGTGCGGGTATCTCCAGGGCACTTGCGCTGGTGGGTTTCCCGCGGAGGTGCAGGCCTCATGCTCCACGTGAGAAAAGCCCCAAATGGCATTAGCTGCCGGTCCAGACGCTGGCCCCTCAGGTCTCTGGCGGGAGCCTTGGGCTCCAGGCAACTCAAAGCCCTCAGGGGTGGCACTCTGTGACTGCTGTAGGGAAAGGACGCCAAGAGCCCATGGAGGAGTTGGGGAGGGGGCAGGGGGGAAACGGAGGCGAGGACAGCGAGGGATCTAGGTGGAGGCGCTGGAGAGAGCATCTGGTGTCCCGGAATGCCTCGGAGGAGCCAGCGGGGGACAGTCGAGCCCCAGGGACCTGTGGAATGTGAAAAGGCGGGAAACCCCAGAGCAAGGCAGGCTGGGGAAGGGGGCGTTGGTGGCCAATTCAAAGGGACCTAGGGGCGTTTCTTGGGCGGTGAGCTCCCTTGGCACTGCTGAGGGCCCCTGATTGATCCACCCGGGGTTGATCCCACCCCCCGCTGCGAGGGAGGGCCACAAACCAAAGACCCCGAACTGCCCGCCCACCCCAACGGGGATCTTGGCGGTCCGGGGCCATCTGTGCCCGGGAAAAGCCCACTCGCTCCACGGGACTCCGTCCAGGGTCTCTGCTTGGAAAGAGGCCAGGGGTGGCCCCCTCCATCTACCCACCCAAACCCTATTGACGTCAATGGGGGCGGAGCCACCTCGCGCTCTCCAGAGTCTGAGCTGCTGGGTCCCCGCCCACTCGGCCAGCAGTCTGCAGCGTGCCCGTGTGCCTCTCCCACCATGGCTTCGTCCGGATCCTCCAGCACCTCAAGCGGTACGTTTGCCCTTGGTCCCTGGGGTCGGATCACGTCTCAGGGGATTTGCGGGTGGCCTGGGTAAGGGCTCTCGCCAATGTGTCGATACCCCCTCCCGCCCGAGAACGGCGGGGACCCATCGGCCAGGCCTGGGGTTCCGAGGCGTCAGGTGTGCCCATAGTCGGAGGGCATGGGATCGTTCGTTCATCTTGCTCCTTTGGCACACACATGGCTTCTCCGTTCTCTTTTCTGGGGAAGACAGTGTTGTTTCAGGGGGCGTGCTGCGGGGGGCAGGGGCCAGGGTTGGGGAGTGGTGGGAGCGGGTGCTGTGCTGGGATGAGCCCGTTTATCCTCACATCTTCCTGTGGGAATGGGAGTCAGGGAGCTCTGTGGCCTTGCTGCCTTCAGTGGCTTCCTCTGCACAGGGGCCTAGCAGCTTCTGCCTTCTGTCAGGCGTTACGGGGTTTGGGCTTCGCTTTGGCAGCCTTGGCCTTTGCCTTGGCCGGGGCCTTGGCCTCGCGCTTGGCGTTGCCCTTGCCCTTGCCTTGGCATTGGGCTGGGCCTTGCCTTGCCCTTAAACTTGAACTTGACCTTGACCTTGACCTTGAATTTGAACTTGACCTTGACCTTGACCTGAACTTGACCTTGAACTTCAACTTGACCTTGAACTTGACCTGGACTTTGGACTTGAACTTGACCTTGACCTTGACCTTGACCAACAACGGGAGACCTCGAGATTTGCTCAGAGCACCGGAGGTCCAGAAGCAGGGCCCTGTATCTCCCCTTCCCTTTGTGATCATTGCAAAGACATTCCTAGCTGATAGCGGGAGTGCCCCTGAAGAAGCAAGCAGTGAGAGTGTGTTTGACACGACTGTGTGCCTTCCTGGCCTCAACTCCACAAGGGGCCTTTCCTCTCGAAGTAGGCCCCATGTCCCCTTGGGGAGGGTGTCATGCCTCTTTTCTCCTCACTGCCAAAGGGTGGAGCCAAGCTTGCTCTGTCAGAGGTACAAAAACAGCAATTGAATGGATTTTCAAGCTCTTGCTAGGCTGCACCCTTTCAGGGCCCACTTTACTGAAACAGGTGCTCTGTGGCCCCTGGTTGGGTATGCAGGTTCACAAACAGGGTGAGATCCTGTCCAAGCCAAGAATTTTCCTGAAAGACCTAGGCTCACTAGAGCTCTCCTCCAGAGCAAAGGGGATAGAGGAGATGTATGGAGGAGTCTTTGCCTTTCCCTGTGAGTGTGGGGCTACTCCCTACGGCCCCAAGCTCAGGGATAACTGCCTCTAAGAAAGGAATGGCAAGAAGCGCTATTCTTGGGAGGTTGGGACAGGGAGTTCGCAGCATGTGGGGAAAGAAAGACTTCTTTGGGGAAGAAGAGGCAACCACCGGGGGTGTGTTTGCAAGCCTCTATTTGGAAGGAACAGGTTTGCTTATACAACTCAAGACCTCCAGATCTGCTCAGAGGACTGAAGTTCCAGAGACAGGGCCATGTATCTCCCCTTCCCTTTGAGATCCTTGCAAAGACATTCCTAGCAGATCGTGGGAGTGCCCATGAAGAAGCAAGCAGCGGGAGTGTGCTTGACATCACTGGCTGCCTACCTGGGCTCAGCTCCTCAAGGGGCCTTTCTCTCCTGGTAGGCCCTATGTCCCCTTTGGGAGAGGGTTGTGCCCTCTTCCCTCCACACTGCCAAAGGGTGGAGGTGGAGCAAACTCGTTCTCTCCGAGGTTAAAAAAAAAGACAAATTGGATGGATTTTTAAGCTCTTGCTATGCTGCACCCCTCCAGGACCCACTCAAGCAAAACAGGTGCCCTGTGGCCCCTAGGTCGGGTATGCAGGTTCACACACCGGGTGTGATCCCGTCAAAGCCAAGAATTTTCCTGACAGACCTAGGCTCACTAGAGCTCTCCTCCAGAGGAAAGGGGACAGAAAAGACGTGTGTGTGGAGGTGGCTCTGCCTTTCCAGGTCCCAATCTCAGGGATAAACTGCCCCTAAGAAAGGAACTGCTGCTGCTGCTGCTGCTAAGTCGCTTCAGTCGTGTTCAACTCTGTGCGATGCCATAGACGGTAGCCCACTAGGCTCCCCCGTCCCTGGGATTCTCCAGGCAAGAACAGTAAGTGGGTTTGCCATTGCCTTCTCCAATGCATGAAAGTGAAAATGAAATGCAGTCGCTCAGTCGTGTCCGACCTCGCGACCCACGGACTGCAGCCTACCAGGCTTCTCCGTCCATAGGATTTTCTGAAAGAACTGCAAGAAGCGCTTTTCCAGGAGCTGGGAAAGGAGTTCGCAGGATGTGGGGAAGAGAGCCTCCTTCGGGGAAGAATAGGCGGCCACTTGTTTTGTGTTGCAAACCTCTATTTGTAAGGAACAGGTTAGCTTATACAAAGGGAACCTCCAGATCTGCTCAGAGGACCAAAGTTGCAGAGGCAGGTCGGTGTATTTTCCCTTCACTTTGCGATCCTTGCAAAGACATTCCTTGCTGATAGATGATTCAGCAAGGGCCTTTGAGACTGTTGTTTTCTTTCCTAGGTTCAAAGATTCCTTCAGTTCCTAATATAGATATCCTAGAAATTATCTGACATCCGTGAAAATCTGATATGTCCTGGTCAAATGCTGTCAGTTATAATTCCAGTTATCATATTAAAGCATTTCAAGTCGCAGCAGTGACCAGATTACATTGTCAATTTCTATTTAATCAGGTTTTAACCATGTCCTCTATGGTTTCACACTGATGCCTTTGCAGAAATACTGCTACTTCAAGATATATGGAATATACTTTTTCTAAGCTTACCGATAATTTGTTTGTTTGTTTGTTTGTCTTCTGGTAAGCTGGTACCAGATGGAATTTAGTCTCCTCTCTAGGTTAAGAGAACAAAGTTTTCTTAGAATGCAATTTTTGATAACAGACTATGAGTTTCTTTACCTTTCATTGATTTATAATTGTTTTCATCATCTGTTTTTTTACTTCAGTAAAGTAAATAAGCCTTATTTAAGATTTTGGTACATGTAGGATGGACTAAGCTTTCCCACTCTTGCAAGTTCTCTTAACCCTTCAGATTCTTCTCGTGGGACCAAGATCTCACTTTCCTCCAGAGGGACAATCCAAGCTTTTCATTAGTTGATCTGCCCCTGACATCAGAGTCAATTTGAGCACGAGTTGGCCTATAATTTAGGCATGAAACTATGACTACATAAAGAAAAGGTGACTTTATGATTCAGGGATGGCCATGATATGCCTTGCACTTCAGAGAAAATGGGTTAAAATGATTTTTTTTCCTTCAAAACTGAACAGCCAGTTTTTTCAGCATATGCAATTGAAAACATCTATTCATTAGGTCAGTTTTCATTCCAATCCCAAAGAAAGGCAATGACAAAGAATATTCAAGCTGCTGCACAATTGCACTCATCTCACACGCTAGTAAAGTAATGCTCAAAATTCTCCAAGTTCACATGAACTGTGAACTTCCAAATGTTCAAGAGGGATTTAAAAAATGCAGAGAAACCAGAGATCAAACTGCCAACATCCACTGGATCATTCAAAAAGCAAGAGAGTTCCAGAAAAAAAAAACATCTATTTCTGCTTTATTGACTATGCCAAAGCCTTTGACTGTGTGGATCACAATAAACTGGGAAAAATTCTGAAAGAGATGGGAATACCAGACCACCTGACCTGTCTCTTGAGAAACCTGTATGCAGGTCAGGAAGAAACAGTTCGAACTGGACATGGAACAACAGACTGGTTCTAAATAGGAAAAGGAATGTGTCAAGGCTGTATATTGTCACCATGCTTATTTAACTTATATGCAGACTACATCATGAGAAACACTGGGCTGGAGGAAGCACACGCTGGAATCCAGATTGCTGGGAGAAATATCAATAATCTCAGATATGCAGATGACACCACCTTATGGCAGAAAGTGAAGAAGAACTAAAGAGTCTCCTGATGAAAGTGAAAGAGGAGAGTGAAAAAGTTAGCTTAAAGCTCAGCATTCAGAAAACTAAAATCATTGCATCCAGTCTCATCACTTCATGGCAAATAGATGGGAAAACATTGGAAACAGCAGCAGACTATTTTGGGGGGCTTGGAAATCACTGCAGGTGATGGCTGCCTCCATGAACTTAAAACTATTTATGACTTGGAAGAAAAGTGATGACCAAACTAGACAGCATATTAAAAAGCCGAGACGTTGCTTTGCCAACAAAGATCCATCCAGTCAAGGCTATGTTTTTTCCATATGTCATGGATGGATATGAAAGATGTAATAAAGAAAGTGACAGCTGAAAATTGGATGCTTTTGAACTGTGGTTGGAGAAGGTGCTTGTAGGTCGCTTAGACTACAAGGAGATGCAACCACTC